>NC_135414.1:16533792-16696292 GCF_051991245.1 Festucalex cinctus | reverse complement strand
TAAAATATGTAGCGCCATGCAATACATTCTCGGAAGCGAGTGGCTTTACCATTATCATAAATTTGAATCGATATGACGCCGGTGCCTACTAGGGATGTAACGATAATGGCAATATCGTGATATCGAGATATTAAAACTGCCACAATATGGTCGTCGTCATGTTCACGATACTTAAAAGCCACACATCTGTAAAAAAAAAAAAGAAAAAAAGTCAGGTTGATTTCCATTTGTGCAGTTCTAGCTGGTGGCTATTTTTTAGTGCAGTTTAATTTTCATTAGGGTTGTTTTAGCCTTTCTATATTTAAAATCACTAATTGACAGATGAAGGGGATTGCAATATGCTTGTGAAGCGAGTCAATATGTGGAGAAATATTAAGTGTTATTAGAGATTGGAGGTTGTTTATATGTATTGCTGTTATGTACAAAAGCACAATATTGTGCTTTTTTTTTTAGTATGAGCTCATTTTTTTACGACATTGTGATCTTTTTTAAATATCGCCAACCTCTCCACAATATCATGATAATTATCATATCGTGAGCTTCATATCGTGATAATATCGTATCGTGATATTTGGATATCATTACATCCCTAGCGCCTACGGCGACGTTAAAGGTCAAACGAGAAGTCTTCACTAATTACATGTTCATGGACGTCACGAGAAACATCCATCCATTATCTTAACTGGGGGTACACCCTCAACTGGTTGCCAGCCAATCACAGGGCACACAAAGACGAACAACCATCTTTATAACCCGTTATATTGTCTTTTTTTTATTTTATTTTTTTTATTGTTTAATATAACCATTGCTTCAGATCCCTGGGATTAACCTGCAAAAAAATTGCACCTCAAAATTAGCAAATTTACTTCTCAAATTAACTCACTGATCAGCAAAATTTCTCCTCAATGGAAAAAAAATAAAAAGTTATTTCGAGCCTTTATGTCTAAAAATGTATTTCGTCAACAATGTACCTTGCTCCATTTCTCTCTCCAGTTTGCAGTGCAGTCTGACCACCACCGCATGGTTTTCTCCATCTGAGCTGCCCTGGCCCGTGCTTCCTCTAGCTCTCGTAGCCTGAGCTCTTCTCTGCTCTCCCAATCTGCCCCGGCAGCCTCACCGATGATGCCCATGGTTCCCAGGCCTCCTAGCCCAGGTGAAAGCAACAGTGGAGGACTGGAGCTGGGGGTTTCTCCATTCGGGCTTGGAGTTTGGGCAACACTTTCGGGCGAACGAATGCCCCTGTCTGACTCCATACCCAGGCTGCACAAAAGACCACTTACTGTCGTCTTGCTTCCCTCAGACAGATGTGGAGAATGGTTCATGGTCAGTGTTTTAAGGGGAAAGGAAGAGGTATGGTAGGGTTGTTGATTGTGAAGCGCAACATCAAGAAGTCATCATCCTCTTCAGTCACTCATGAACCTAAACACAAAAACACAGCAATTTAGGAGGAACATTAGTTGTCTGACTTCTCCAGCAACATACTATTGTAAACAGTGTTCCCTCGTTTATTGATGGGGTTACGTTCCAAAAAAACACCCTCAATAAGTGAAATCCGCAAAGTAGTCAGCTCATTTTTTATATAAATATTTATTCTGCAAACCCCTCACCATACATTTTTAGAAACTTTTCACAAAGAGGCATTTACATGTTCTCACATTTTTCTAATTTAAACACTCAATGTTCAAGCCTTCATACAATAAAAAATAGGTATACTACTGTAAAAACAAATTGCATGCAAAATGGGACTAAAAAATCTGTGGAACAGCAAGGCTGCATGCAATAAGTGAACCGCATTGAGGTGAACACAGTATTGGGTAAGTATAGCAATCTATGTACATATGAATATATACAGTATTGTGAATTGAAAAGTCAGGGTCCTATACTACGATAAGCCTTTTTTGGGTGGTGGCCCATGACCCATGTTGGGATGGTCCCGCCAGAACCAGAGTATACATGCTCCGTGGTATGCGCCTGTTGATGACATCACACTATATGATTGGCTGGAAGTTAGCAGGAAGACGGTCAAAATGGGCATCATCATCACAAATCCTCCTTAGTCACTGAAATTGACTAAAAGGAATGTTTTTTTGTTTTGTTTTGTTTTTATAGCAACCATGGGGGTGGTAACTATCAGCTCACAATATTGTATTGTGGTCAGTAGGTTTTCTATAGATTATTGAAGATCTTTCTTCATCTTTTATAGATTTTTAAATCGAGAAATGTTATATTTGTCATAGAAAACTCCAGGCATAGATTAAGATCTGTGTTTGTATTATTTAAATAGCTCTGAAACTGAATCAACTCCTCTTCGGACCCAGACCAAAATATCAGCACATCACCTATATAGCGTTCCCACCATACTATTTGATCAAGAAACACATTTATAAGCGGTCAAGAAAATGGATGGATGGATATACATATATATATACATACATATGGAGCCTGGCTTGACTAGTGTAATGTTGGGATTCGAGTTTACTTGCTGTAGCTTTTGAGTCTTAGTAATATTTTATGAAATTCTTTACTTTTCATGTTGATCAAAAATGTCTTTGAGACACGCATGTGTTTTAAACAGTGTATTAAAATGCCAAACACACACACACACACACACACACACACACAAAGAAAGAAAGAAAAAAAAACTCTCTTCGCAATGGCAAAAGCGCCCACGTACGTATCAACAAATGATCAACATTCAAATAAAGACATTCCTGGAGGTGCCTTCCTCGCTTGATTGAGCAAAATCTCGACGCATTCTTTTCACAACCTGTAGGGCAAATGTACTACGACAGGAAAAGGGTAGGTTTCGTATGATACTTTTTTTCATTTGACACCAGTGAGTCTGGAAGCAATCGTGCAAACTATCAACAACGATAACAACAAAATGTAATATAATATAGTGCAACGTACCAAGCTTTCTTCTTTAGGTGTGTATTTGAATCCGATAAAATAGCTGCGGATATTTCTTCTTACTGTTGCCAAATACTTCGTCCGGTGCTGTTTTTCCTTGAAGAATTTTTTTTTTTTTTCGTCTCAGACTCACACACAGTCGGTGGAAAACGTCGTCGCAGCCAAAGGGAAATGGGCGGGTCTAGAATTGTTTAGTCAACCTTTCAGCCAATCAGATGGCAAAACTCTTTGCTAAGCCAATTGTAATCGTTTCTTAAAATATAGCGAGGAAACGATTGGTTGGTTCAGAAATGACGTTAACTTGAAACGCATTTACACTGGGAGAAATAACAATGCTGAAAAGCAAATTTTTTTAAGTTATGCCATCTTTTCGAGTATTTTGTTTGATATTGGTTGTTGATTGAGTCTCTTAAAATTTTAAACAACAACAAGAAAGGTACAACTATTTTTGACACGCTGTAATTTTTTTACATGAAAGTCTTGCAAAAAATATATATTTATTTACTTAAGTGCTATATTCATGTCGAACGTTTGCTTTGTTAAATGAACTCAAATGCCAGATTGTTAGTTTTGTTGGTTCTCATTTGTTGTTGACAAAGGATTTGATTTAATTGACCTCACGCCATTGACCCATGTCAGAAATTTCTGCATGTAAGATTTATTACTATCACTCCATGTCCAATGTCCACTTTATGCTTTATTTTTTAATTGAGATGAAATTAAAATCACGTTTAACCAATGAGTCAGAATGTACTGGAATTACGTAAGAAAAAAAATAAAAAGAGATATCAATAGATAGTTCGCGTGTGACGTCACCACATCATGCGTCCACCACATTTTTTTTGGTTTTACTAGCAGTTTGCACGGTGCGCGGCACTGCACGCTTTTGAATTTCAGCAAACCAGTGTTCCTTTTCATAGCCAATATGGTTGTTTTGTGTTGGTTACATAGTTGTACGAAGAAAGCTGACAGAACTTGTAAATTGGGATTCTATTCCATTCCAAAGATCCATGGACCCCGCCCGTCATGTCTGGGGTCACGCTAGGGTTAAGTTTGAGTTCATGACCTGTTAAGTTGGGTTCACGATCATGAGGTCAAGTGTCTGTTTTGAACTGATGTAACCATCATATAACCATCAACTAGTTTCAACTAGTTGTAGGCTATGTGATGCCAATCTTGAATCCTTTAGGTGATGTCTGGACCTATGTGATGTCGTCCTTTAGTCCTTTACTTGCTACAACCAATCAGATCGATTCACTGTCTGTATTGTATTGTATTGTAATTGTGTGTGTTTTGCCGGATTATTGCTTTCTGTCCCTCTGTGCAACTCTTTTTGTTTCTCGTCTAGTCAAGTTTGTTCTATGCCTCTCGATGTGAATAAATAGTTAAAACCTTATTTGTGTCTGCGCTTTGGGATCCAACCTCCTGGACATGACAGCCTGGTTTCTCCGCCTTTGGGTCCATCCACCACATCCACACTCCACACAACGTGACAGAATGCTCCCTCCACCAAGGACCCGGCGGAAGCCTCAAGTCCACGTTCCGGCTCCCCGTTATGCTTTAGCTGACAGTGGATTGTTACGTGACAGGTAGTTCAGGTTGTATTTGAGCAATAAACATAACTACATGCATTAACGTAAAGCATTTAATAAATGTTGGCATATGACATTCAGAATATATCCCCGTGCCCTCGTGGGTCTTCTCTGGGTACTCCGGTTTCCTCCCACATTCCAAAGACATGCAGGGTTGGTTAATTGGGCACTCCGAATTGTCCCAAGGTGTGCTTGTGAGTGTGGATGGTTGGTTTCAAAACATGCCCGTACGTTCCAATGTGGACACTATATGCAGGATAGCTACATAATAACGAAGACATGCATGGCAGGTTAATTGGGCGCTCCGAATTGTCCCTCGGTATGCGTGTGAGTGTGGATGGTTGTTCGTCTCTGTGTGCCCTACGATTGGCTGGCAACCAGTTCAGGGTGTACCCCGCCTCCTTCCCATAGCCAGCTGGGATAGGCTCCAGCACCCCCACAACCCTTGTGAGGAGCAAGCGGTACAGAAAATGAATGAATGGATAGATGGATGGATCGTTATAATGGGAGTAGGCCTATATTTGTGAAAAGAAACAACAAAGGGACAAAGGGATACATTTACTTCACCCTCAGTATTTTTTTTCTTTATTTCTGGCTTTTGCAAATCTGTTCTGATGGCACTGAAAAAGGGAAAATGAAGACGCTGGAAGATGTATTTGCAAGACACAAACCTGCGGTCCTAGCAATTTGATTTAACAGTAAATGCAGCAAACAAAAAACAGCATGTAATAATTATATTGTGTTGTGATTGATTAGAAACTAATATATTTGTCATATATCGTGGTTATAAGACACACTTTACACACATTTAATTGATTGGCTCTTTTGAAAAATAGGATTTAAATAGGTATTTAAACACACACAAAAAATCTCCTCCGATCAAGTGATCAAGTGACATAATGTATATGCAACCGTTGACGAGCAAAACAAACCAGACGATCGTGTTTACCATTATTGTGAAAAAGCTATAAACGGACGTCGTACTTGTTTCCCTTTTTTCCCCCAGCACTAGCGGTAACAGTTACACCACCGGCACCACATTGAAACAGGTAAATACCCCAGATATTTGATAAACGTTTTTGTTTTGTTTTGTTTTGTTTCTCATTTATATTTGGACGATCTCACAGCTAACACCGTTTTGCCTGCCACTTTGAGTCAGAATTAGTTGCGGTAGAAGTGACCGTTGCACGTGATATTTAGAAGTTCACTTCTGGTCGTTAGCTGTTAGCATAGGATTGACACCGCTAACAAAAGCTAACCCACGATAAGATGAGGTTGAATGCCGATTTAAAAACACATCTGTTAATTAACCAGTGAGGTGCCGTCAAATAAAATATCAATGTCAGGTCAGAGTGCGACCGAACTGTATTTATAGAAGTGGATTTGAATAATATAGATAGGATTGGTTGGTCTTCGCCTAGCTAACAAGACTTACATTGACATTCTTAGTGTGCTAACACCGTCACACTATAGTCCCTATATGATTTTAAAAGCGTAAGTAAATTTAAAAAATCTAGTTCTTGTAACATTCAGAAACATTTTTAGCTTAAAAAAAATAAAAAATTCTACGAAGTCGATGGTTTGCCGTGACCGGCAATTCTCATGTAAGGGCTGTTTTGCCGTGAACCGCGCGAGAACTTTGAGTACGAATTCTGCTCCAATGTGAACTAGCTCGTTAAGAAGTGGTTATATGCTGCATTTGAGGATGGTCGGAAGTCGGGTATATCCGAGTTGGTTTTCCCAGTTCCGACCAAAGTTCGGGCATTTTTTTAAATCAAATTATCTTCTATAAAGGACTATGCAAATCAGCAAGCAAATTATAAATAAATAAATAAATAAATACACACACTCTTAATTCTATACCGTTACTGTAGAGGGATGCAGTTTATATTTTGGGCCATATCACCCAGCCTACCTCACTGTTTTGCAGATTTTCGTCTGTGACCATAACATATTTTTACTTGTGAGTTGTGACCGTATCTTTAGGTATCGCAGGTTTACCTCGCTATTTTGTTGGTTTTCTTGCTGTTTTTCTTCCTTCTAAGTAGGACCAGTCAAAAAAATGTATATACTGATTTTTGTTTTGGTGGGTTGGTAGACGATTATGTCACAAAAACCGAGACCATGAATATGGCTACGTTTACACTGTAGGCAAATGCGACCAAGATCTGATTTATTTTTTTTTTGCCCAAATGCGACCTGTATCTGACTATTATTATTATTTTTTATTTTTTTTGGTCAGTTTGAATGGCTCAATTCAGATTTTTTTTCATATCCGACCTGGTTCACTTTCATTTGTGGTCCTAGATCGAATACATATCCGAATTTTTGCAAACGGCCAGGTCGCATATATCCAACCTCTACGTCATCAAAAGTCCACAATATGGGCTCTGCGCGGGCGGGGGCATTATCGGGAGACATACGTGAATCGGCAAAGTTGTTTCGAGCAGTGGCAAGCGGTCATAGTGAGCTATTAATGCGGTACATGCCCGACCTCTTCAAAATAAAATCATTTGGAAATATTTCTGTCAGTGTCCTCTAAAATACAATACCGTAGTTCTACTGTTTTGGTCTTAAATTCCTGTATATTTTGTCCTGTTTTCCTCACGGAGAGCGGAGAAGTTGTTTGTTTCGCGCATACACAATGAAAAATCAATTGTCAGTTCCGTGAACGAAGAATTTCGTCCGTCACTTTCAAGCCAGGGCGTATGAGAAACATAAATGGCTCACTGACTGTTCAGAGGTGAGCAAACTGTTGATTCTTGGTTGAAATCGCTTGTGGCTCCACTGAGTTTATAAAGTGATCTCATGTCCGCACAAATTTTTTTTTAGCTAACAGGAAATGCTTTCAAAAGCTTTCACAATTTAGGTCTGCTGTTTGGTAGGAAGGCAAACACTTGTCTTCTCTCTCATATTTGAGGACTGACTGGTTGATGACCGCATGAGTTGACACTCCTCATGAGGGGTCCTCATATCCGGTAACATGTTTTCTTCTGAGATAATAAAACAAATTACTCGTATTACCTTTGCCAGCAGGCACAGTCGCACGGCACATCTTGCAAATTACATGTTTCTGCTCGCTTTCCGTCTTCAAATCCGGACCATGTCCAAATAATTGACGTAAGCACTGTTTTTTTGTTGTTGTTTTTTTAAACCAATTCCTACGGCTCTGTGGATTTTGTGCTTGATGCCATTGTTACGCTGAGGGCAAGACGTGCACAAAGTCGGGACAGTTACGATGATGTAATCAACGTCATCAACATACGCTAGGGGTTGATGTCATCAACATGCACTACTGTGGTGACGATAGATTAAAAATCTCTACCTTCGCCAATAATTATACCTCACATTGAATATATCATTTATATCGCCCAGCCCTACAGTTCGGTCGCGAAAGGTGAACCGCGATTTTGTATTGGCAAATGGGTTTTCTGCCTGTGCTGTTTAGTTGTTTCTTTAATGTCGTCCTTTTGGGTAGTATTTATCGCTTACAAGCCTTGTTCCCTTTGTTTATCTAGGTTGACCTAATGGAGACAGCAGGAGTTTGTCAGATTGATGTGGCGACCAGAAGAATTGTTGGGGGAAATGATTCACCAACTGAACAAGACAGCCATTTTGAGGTACCGACAAATGCATAATTTCAGCATAATTTTCTAAAGGGGAAACTGGAACAGTTGCCAAGGGTAAAGCCGGCATGCCTTACCACAACTGCTGACCTCTTACAAGTGATGTCACAGCCCTAAAGGAACACCCCCTCCGGGAGGCTGGACAGCAAAATAACCACTTTCCTCCATTGAAACCATTGAAACTCGTACAGTGTATAGTCCTGTCTCTAATCAATTCTCAAATGGCCACAATGGCAACAAAAAAGGCATTCGCTAACCTTGGCCAAAATGTGAGAACTGTTTTTTTTTTTTTGTTTGTTTGTTTTTTTCAAATATATCAAGTTGCATATGCCTAAGGTCATGCTGTATCTCCACAAAAAATGGTGCGACCAAATTCTGTGCTGTGTGACCAACTAAAAGTTAGTGTAGAGCCCTGCCTCAAAGTATTTGCGGATTTGCAGCAATAATTTTTTACGAGGTTAGTAGATCAATGTTCAAATATTTTACTACAAACATACACTCTGGCAACGATTGTAACAAAGGTGTCATGGCTGTCATTCAGTCAGTGGCAGAAAATTAGCTGACGGTCAAACTTTGCTGAAATGCTTTGCATCGCAATTAAACGATTTCATAGAAATGACAGCTCGTTAGCCCTGCATATCTTTATATTTTCAGCAGTCAGATATTTTGTCCAAAATTTATTTGATGATGCCATTTTTCATGTACAATTAATGCCTTTAAAAACACATTTCCACTTGCTATCGACTGAAGATGACCTCACCTGTGCTGAGGAAATAGGTAATGACCAATCACGGCTCACCTGTTTTCAGGTTTGGTCAGCAAACTGAGCCATAATTGGTTATTACCTGTTTCCCGAGCACTCGTGATGTCATCTTCAGCCAACAGCAAGTGGCAAACACTTTTGACTTCCTTGTTTGCATATTTCCCTTGTCAGGAGGAGGTTGCAGAGTTTGGTTTTGAATTGTGCTGTAATGAAGAAGAGAGAGGTGAGATTCCTGGCAGAGAGGACAGCCCATGTGACTTGAGGGAGGCAGAGCTTGATCTTGGAGGAGAGTCTAAAACTGCTGAAGATGATGGATTTGGTAGGAACTCGACTCTCCCAATGTAACCATTTCCAGACTAGATTTTATTTATTATACTGTACGTTATATTACCCTTTTGTCTTCTGTTTCATCAAGTTAGTCTGCTATACCTTTGTTTTCTGTGATGAAGAAATTCTTTAAGGTATATTAGGGGTGCAACAATGAACCGGTTTTACGATTAACCGTGGTTTTTAAACGTCAGGATTATCTACCCACAGCCGTTCAACAACACCGGTTATTCCCGCAAGAGCTCATCAGCTGTTCTGTTTCCACACGGTCCATTTAGCGGGCGCACAACACAATAACACAAAGCTCAGCTTTGAACGTGCAAGGAGAGTTGCGTACCCGACGGGTTGGTTCCGAGGTAACCTGGACCAGGTTGAGCATACGTGGGGAAAGGAGAGGCCGAACTGAGAAGGCAGCGACGATTGGGCCTATCGAGAACCGAGTCGCTGCCGCCGGGAACTAGTGGCACACCGCTCGCTGCGCCACCGTTCCGTCGCCACCGACCAACCACCGGCCGCCCCCGGGGCTCCGAACCGTGGCCGGGAGCTTCTGCGAGCCCCTCTCATCCACAGCCGCGCGCTGGATAGGCCATAGGCTGACACTTATGAATCCACGGACGCCCTCTTGGTACTCCCAGTAAATGTATCTCGTCATTTGGCTGTAAAATGCCTACATGTATAGCGGTAAACTGCACAAATCGCCATTTTAAAGGCTGTGGACGAACATTTCACCTGTAAGTATGATTGAAATGGAAATAAATTCAAAGATGAAAGAAAATTATTATTATTATTTTTATATTTTTTTAAGATGAAAGAAAGAGGCTTGTTATAAGTTATAAGGTTGTTATATAGTGCCCATGCCCTATTTTAAGAGCATATGAGCTGTCTGTCTAGTCTGCTGTATTTGTTTTAAAAGGCAGCAACGTTTCTTATTTTTTTTATGTCTATAATAACTGTTAAACTGCCTTTTTTTTCTCAGACTATAATCATACACCAAAATCTGAAACTGTTGCACCCCTAGTTTTTATATTGATTATCTATTCATGCAGTTTTTGTGTTACTGTGCATCTTTTATTGCTCATCCTTGTGAAGTTCTAATTTTATTTCTTCTCAGTCATGGTTGGACAGTAAAACATAGTGTTTACCATACTTTCCGGACTATAAGCAGCTACTTTTTTCCCATGCGTGGAACCCTGCAGCTTTTAATGTGACGTGGTTTATTTATGAATTTTTACTGATGAGCTTCAAGCTGCCAATAGATGCACCCACAGTCTTATCACATCTGATCACTAAAATTGCTTTAAAAAAAAAAAAAAGAAAAAGTCACAGTGGACCAAGAAAACTCAACTTTAACTCCTCATACTTGGGGGGGTTGTTACGGGGATTTGGGGTGCTGAGAGAACTGTGCACGTTTTTGTGAGCTACCTTAGCTCATTGTGTTTTTATTTCCATTTCAGGGAAGGAGGTTATTTTACTGATGCAGGCCTTGAATACCTTAGCCACGCCTGAAGAAAAATTGGCTGCTCTGTGCAAAAAATATGCAGACCTGGTAAGATTGCTATTTTCCATCGAAATTTTAAAACGGTCAAATTATCTGTTAAATCATGAGTCTAAATCTAAAAGTCATTATGTGTTTAAAAAAAAAAAAAATGAAAAGGGTCCAAAGACTACAAACTGAACAGAATTTGAATTTGGTTATGGCTATTGTGTGCAACAAAGCTGGTCCTTTGGGTGCACAAAAGAACTCAAAAGAACTCTCAAAAGAACTTTAGGTTTGTTAGTTGCTGAGTAAATTGTAATACGATACTGCCGATCAAATTGGATTCTCCATTATGTTGGACAATGAAGTGATTTTCAGGGAAAGTACACAAAGTAAGTGATTCAAGTTTATTCAGGGCTAATGCTAATCGCGATTGTTAGTTATTTAGCATAGGCTAATTTTGTTGGTGTTTGTGTAATATGTGTGCAGAAGATAAGGAACAAAGAGTATAGGAGGGTCCTTTGACATTATGAGATGTGGGATGATGACAAAATTTGCTCTGACTCACCTGTTTTCCTGGCTACACATCTGCTTTGGGGAAATTTAATATTATTTAACAGAAAGCCCTGTGCAAAGCTGGGTAATTATTCTTAATTGAAGTGTTTTTTTGTGGCGCCGAATAGAAGGGGTTGGGGGTGGTGGTTGGGGTATGGGGTCCTATCGCCTTACATTTAAGTTTGTGGAAGTACGTCACTCTAAAACCAACCCCCTGAAACGGTCAACAATCATTGGTTCCATGGGGGAATTATGTCAACAATCACCACACCTTATTCTTTATTTACTTTTGGAACTGCAGTGACTTTAGTACAGTGACACTTGTCCTGTGATGTGAGAATTTCAATGGCATCTGGTCTCTAGTTTTAACAACTGAATATCAGAGCTTGCACCATTCTTTTCAAATCCATCCATCCATCCATCCATCCATCCATCCATCCATCCATCACACTGGATCCTCCAATTGATAACCACTAAATTCAACTCAGGTTCAACCTTAGTGGACTTTTTTTTTTTTTTATTTATTTTTTTAAGTCCACTAATGAACAGCTCCATTCTTGTTATAATGTGACTCTTTGTTCCTCAGCAGTGAAAGAATGGAGTGCCAAGTAATGGAATAAAATTATTAAAACACACAATTGGTTAAAAACATACATACTGCACATTTGCCGTATGCATGTTGACAGTGGAGAATACAGAAGTTGACGACACATTAGACATCTGGTTCTAGTACACAGATACCACTGGTTTATGGATACTGGAAAGGGAAATATAATGCATTATTTTTTTGTTTTCATTTTTATTATTATACAGGGCTGGATGATTATGGAAAATAATCTAATCATGACCCCCCCTCCCCTGATCAAAATTGCGATTGTGATTAAATTTGTAGTTTTTTTTTTTCCAAGGTCCAATCTATCCAATCTATTTCCAATCTTTTTTTCCAACAATATTTATTAACAAACAATATCCAATCTATAAGGTATAGGCTAATGAAGCATTAATTAATCTAAAAATACAGTTTATCTAAAACAATTACAGTTATAAACTTAAATCCTTCCCGACAACATAATTCTGCCACACAGTTGTGGTATAAACATAAGTACAAACTAAAGTGCAGATTACAACAATAATGCAACCAAATCGGTATCTTTACCACTTCTCCCTGCTCCCGATCTTAATCACTCAGCGATGTATGACTGAATAAAACATAAAAGTATAAAAAAAATAAAGCTTCCGATCTGACTACAGCAGCACTCTAATGGGTAGGAAAGGTAAGTTGATGCCTGCTTGTGATGTACATCTTTTTATTTCAATAACCGATAAACACCAGCCGCATTAACTTGGTGGTGTCTCCTCGATTAATTGTGGAGTAACGTCTTTTTGTCTGTGTTTTGGTTCATTCATGAAACATACGGCCTAATTTATTAAGATTCAGTCTTTACAATAAAAAAAAAATCAGGATTTATGAATCGATTAAACTTCAAAATGCAATTAATCGTTCAGCCTAGTATTATTATAGTACGATTTATTCTACAACCTCAGGAGAACAAGGAGCATATAGAGAATCACACACTGTATAGTAAAAGGAGGATGGAAGGTTTGTTGTAGTACAACAATAGCTTGCTAGTAGCTTTAAAAAATAAAACCACTCCTGGCCCTATAATTTGTGCGGAGATGAGGTAACTTGTTATTGTACCAACATGGAATGCTGAGGTAACTGGCATAATAATTGGATGCTTTCTTTTATTGTGCATTTAGTTGGAGGAGAGCCGTTGCATGCAGAAGCGCCTGAAAGCCCTGCAGAAAAAGCAGTCTCAAATCATAAAAGAGAAGATCCACCTCCAGGGGGAGCACAGCAAAGCTATCCTGGCCCGCAGCAAATTGGAGAGCCTCTGTAGGGAGCTCCAAAGACACAACAAGACTTTAAAGGTTTACAACAGACAGCAATGCCAAACATGTATTATTCGTAGGGCTGGGTGGTATGCCGGAAAATTGTATCACAATATAAGTATTTCAAATCAGCACTAACTGTAATTATTATTTTTTTATTTTATTTTTTTTTTATTTCTTTTTTTGCTATTCAAATTAAGGACCTGGAGGAGGAAAGGCTGAATTTAGGTAATTTTACTTTAAAATATTGTATTTAGTCAATAATAAGAGGTCAACACAACGATGAAAAAGTCGAATAAACTAATCAATTTAATAATATTAATTATTAGCTAATATTTGAATGCATGTGGAATGCTTATTTAGTATATTGAAAGATAATATATGTAAAAATTAAAATTATTAATTCTTTTCCCACCAAAAACGTTAATTGATGTTAAGGACATGCTGACCGAGTACCGCCAATAACATCAACTGTTATTTTTTTCTCCATAGAGATCCAGTCGTTGACGTCACGCGTCCCAAAATCCCGTTTTGGCAGCATACAAAACACGTCTGCCACTTTGAGTAAACGGCAAACATCAAAAAGAGGCAAAAAATAAAAGGACCAAGCGTGCTCCAGGCTAACAGAAGAGGAACCAATCCTTGCCAATGTTACACTTTGTACATGGTGGCTAAATCAGCCGATGCTATTACCACAAACAAAATGTTGGGGTAATAATCTGTTTTGTTCATTTGTGCTGCTCCGATTTAATAGATATTACACAGTTGAATTTAATAACTGACCAACACCATAAAGAAGACTTTTTACGGTACGGCAGCCGAGTTAGCAGCATCTAAGTTGCTAACGTACATAAATAACACTGCAACGCTTGCATGAAACTGCTAACTTTGACGAGATTTTGACCACGTATAAAGGGGAAATAAATCCGGATTTTGCAAACTTATAAAGCCTCTGTATGATCAGATTTGAAAGCACTCACTGGCAATAGAGGAGGTGTTTCCACATAGCGGCGTCGCCGAGTTGTTAAAACGCCCTCCTGAAACTTCATCGCCAATCAAACGTCCACCTCGCGCATGTAAATCATGACCTTTTCATCAAAGTAACTGTCATTGCTCTTGGGCGGAAAGTTGGCGGATAAACGCTATTTTTTTCCCTATTCGCTGTTGTAGTTCATTAATGCTGTGCCATGAATTTCCTGCCACAGGGGTGCGTGTTCAGAATAACAGTCACGTGACGTCAGGATCACTTTGGGCAATGCAACGTCTTGTGCAGCTCTGGTTTGTGAATGGGGGTGGAAAAAATGAAAAACACTAATAACTATGGCCAGCAGATGGCAGCATTGTATCTCTTTTAATGGGCTCCTGGATCTTAGGAAATAGAACGTTTTCAAGGATGATTTATGTCATATTAAATCTAATTCACAGAGTGTCAGTGTACAGTTAATCCCAAATCTCTGAGTTGAAGTGTCACCTGCTGTTCCACAGATTGTTTCCCTGAAAATTGGTCAAAATCTTCTGCGCTTGTGCCAGCCAGCTCTCACCGGAGGGCCGCGGCGCGGCTTGATCTTGATACTGTACCTGTACAATCACCGTTGATACGAAGATTCTGTTCCAAATCATCCACTCCATATTCCAAGGCAACCATGCGTCGATCTTTTTCTTGTCTCTCCTAAATTGCTGTACTTCCTGAAGAAGTGGACGACAAGATTTTATCTCCTCAATCTCGTCAGCTCTTTTTCCGCGAGGCATTCTGCAACAATGTAGTTAAAAATCCCAATGCAAAAATCAACAAGTAGTTAGAAATCACGAGCGAGTGCAGGAGCAAGTACAGATGCGTCCTTCCTCAACAGATGCGTCCTTGACTGTTGCTATTGATCATGTTTATTGCGATACATCTTGACATTATATTATCGCCCAGCCCTAATTATTCCATTACATTAAATATTGCACGACAAGTTGTGCTGAAATGAAATTTAGCACAGGCCTCTCCCCTCCTCTTCTTTATGTTCGCTTTGTCTTCTAATAGGAGGAGAATGCCCAGCGTTCCAGGGAGTATGAGGAGCAACGCAAGGAAGCCATGCTTCACTTCCAGATTACTTTAAGTGATATTGAGGTCCAGATGGAACAACATAGCTCACACAACACGAAGCTGAGACAGGAGAACATGGAGCTTGCTGAGAAGCTCAAAAAGCTCATTGAGCAGTATGAACTCAGAGAGGAGGTAAGAGACCGTGACTGTGCTACACTGCTGTTAAATGAAATTGCATAAAATGATTGCACTCAAATATTGCATTTGAGTAATTGAAAGCTGTATTGTAAAATGTGTAATGTATAGCCCCCCCAAAATCTAAATTGTCTTGTATAATGACTGAAAGACAATACTTGACTAATGGAAGTATCCTAAAAGAAAATAGACTTGTAGACTATTACTTGAGTAAAATACTTGTATGTATGGATCATGACCAATCAAACCAAGAATAACCAAACTTTAACATTTGTGTAATAGTGGCATTGAATATAAATCGAATGGTCATGCCCTTAAGGATGCCAGTTTGCACTTTGTGACTGTATGTTAGTAAAACCGAGTCACAGATGTAGTGGCCTGGGCTCCCAAGCTGATGATGTGGTGACAGCATGGCTTCAAAGCCTGGTAGGTGGGGCTCGAACGGTAGAGGGAGGAACCCACATGTCAAAATAACTATAAAACCTGTAGGGTTATACGCCAATGGATGCTTTTATATCAAACACTATGTATTGCGTATGACACAGGATGGATCACAGGTGCCTCTCGTGAATAATGCTGCAGTGGGGCAAGATGGCTCACCTCCAATGTGAAAATGCATCTTAGATAGATGTATGTATGTATGTATGTATTACTCGTTAAAAACGAGATCACAGAAGTAGATGAAGCAAAATAACGTGCACAAGTAAATCCACTGTTAACAGAACCATTTAGGGTGGAGCATATCGAGACTCCAGTTTTTAAAAATTAAACCCAGGGGCCATTTTAGTACTGTAGTTTGGTTTCCATTCTTAGTCCAGGGTAGGGGTTAAACAAAAAAGGACAATACAAATAATTGAATTGGAGCTACTGCAACAGGCTGCTGACTCTCAACACTCGAAAGTTTTACGTCTCATAATGCATAGTCAAACTCAGCATTTATCCATTCTAAAATAACGCTGTAAAATAACATGTGTAAAGAGTGAAGTCCTCTGAATACTTTACACACCATTGTATACACACCATTGGTGCCACGCTGCTCAGTTTATAGTAAGCAGTTGGTGGAGTTGCCCAGGGACACCTATCTCTATATGTGACCCACTCTGGCAAAATGGTCTTTTATTAAATCGAATTTTCCACTGTGGTAATATGACCTAATTTATGCAAGAAAATACCACAAGGAGAAAAAATAAAATAACCAAACTTTGGCTGATGCCTCGAAAGATAAGCTGTAAGGTGAATGTGATCTTCAAAGGTTGGCTGATTTAATCTCTTCCAAAACATTTAAAGGGTTCAAATCTTGGACGATGGCATTGCCTGCTATTGGAATTGACTTTCCATTGATATTTTGACAGTTCCTGAATGTTTCAGGTCCATATCTTGTTCCTAAGGTACTGGTTACTATGGACGTTTGAAAGATGCAAGTACCAAAATTTTATACCACTTTTTCTCAAAACTAGGCATTTCTAGTTCCAACATGAAAATTCCTGCAACTTTGTCCGTTTCTGCGGTATGTCAATGTATTATATATCATTTTAAAGATAATTAAGTGCAGAATTTGAATATATCAATATCTCAATTTTGATATTTTGGCACATGATGACCGGTTTGCCTTTTGTCACATATATTGTTAGACCAGCCTCATCAAACCTAGTACGTTTGCCAATATGCCTCATTTTTCGATCGGCATGCAGTGAGCATGTGACATATCAATAATGTCGTGCATGAGCAAGACACAAGATGCTGCATCCAAAGCCCTAAATTGGTGTCGGAAATAATGGTATCGGCATGTTACTTGTAAGTACTCACCGATACCGATACCACTGTTTTTAATGCAGTATCTGGGCCTCTGCCGATACCAGTATCGGTATCGGAACAACAATAATTTTTAACCACCACTTTGATTGTGAAAAGCCTTGATCACAGTATTCCCGTATTCTGACCTGTAAAATGTGTGTGTCCCTCTTGTAGCACATAGACCGAGTATTCAAGCACAAAGAGCTCCAGCAACAGCTGATGGACGCTAAGTTGCAGAGAATCACTGAAATGATGAAGGAGGTAGAGGAGAAACAGCAACGAGAAAGAAACTTTGTGAGTACATTTTGGTGCTTTCAATATTTAAGGTGTTGTGAGAAAAAACAAGAAATTTTAAATATGGTTCTGTTGATGTAAAATGCTAAATGTTTGTAGTAGAGGTGGGAGGAAACGGGTAACTCACGATTCGATACTGTGACGATATGTGGCCCACGATAACTATATCACGATACACAATATCTACGATTTTTGATATACTGACAAATTTCAAAGATATGTCACTATATTCAATATGTGAGTGATGGTGGAAACTTGCCGACTGTTCTTCTTCGCAAGTAGTGTCTACTGTCTAGACACAAGTTCTTCGCCACTGCTTCTGCATATTTTACCGCCATTTAGGGGATTAGAGCCCTCACAAACAGGACAGGGGGGATTAAGTACTGACGGTGACAGCAAAGGATCACAAAAGTAAGATTGGATCGCGAATTTGAGTCACAGATCGAATTGTTTTTTGGGTCAAAAAACAAAACAAGATAAATAGATTTTTTTTTTTTTTATAAATTTTTGCCCATTGATTAAAAAAATAATAAAAATAAATAAAAAATAGATCAACTCAAAATGTCTAAAATGTCTGGTGTAATAACCTTATTTATTCTTACCGGTAGGAAGAACACAAACCTTACAATACTGTATGTGTTCAGGCAATTTACTACAAAGATGAGATGCTAAGTCATGTGAGGCACACGATCGAAACACAGGAGCAGAAGAGGGAGAACAG
Organism: Festucalex cinctus; assembly: GCF_051991245.1. NCBI lineage: Eukaryota > Metazoa > Chordata > Actinopteri > Syngnathiformes > Syngnathidae > Festucalex > Festucalex cinctus. The sequence continues at coordinate 16,678,116 of NC_135414.1, read as the reverse complement.
CAAGTCTGCCTGTGCCTGCTGTGACATGCCTGTTAACTGTTTGACCAATGGCGTAAATATCGCCGGTGGGGGCCCAATTAATTTTTATTATTATTCTTTTTTTTGTGTGTGTGCCGGGGCCTTTCAGCATGATGTTACCCACTGTGTTTGACCAAACGACAGCGATAATATACTGCCAGTATCGATCCAATATCGATACTGACTTGGTATCAATATCGATATTGATATTTGGATCGAAGTGAATGGGGGGAAAAAAGTTTAAGGCCAGTTAAGCTCAACTATCCGTGGCAAGGCCGCGGCACTTACCCAGTTTGCGACCCGCTCAGATTTTTTTTTTTTCTCTCTCCTTCTTTCCTCTCTCTTTTTCCCTGTGTGTGCGTGTCTGGGTGTTTGGGCGTGTGTGTTTATCAACTTTGAATTAAAATATTTTGTATCATGTTGCACAATTCAACCTAAATCAAACAAAACAGGCTGTAATTGTTTGTGTAAATTGTCAATGAGCATTTGAACTTTTGTGATTTCAGTTGCTGAAAGATGCCACAGAATCTAGACACAAGGTTGACATGATGAAGGAGCAAGAAGTTCATCTCAAGCAGCAGGTCAATGACTACAAAATGTAACCTTATTTATATTAGGTTAACATTTCTTCCCACTTATAGGTTAACAAGTGTGAAAAATTACAAATTCATGAGTGTATGTACAAGTAAAACTATATATAACTTGCCAATCCTAAGATTCTTAAACTCATCTCATGTGCCTTAGCTTTCCCTCTACATGGACAAGTTTGAGGAGTTTCAGAGTACTCTGGCTAAAAGTAACGACGTCTTCACCACTTTCCGACAAGAGATGGAGAAGGTAAGGATTCCAAACAGTCATAAATTGAGCTATTTTTGTTGTCCTCTTGTTTTTTTGTCACCTAGCGATCTGGCTGAATTTGACTGAACCCTCGCACATTGTGTGGGGTTGCGCAACTACTTTTCCTGAGTTGTCGGCCACTGGTTTTGCAGTGATGAAACATTTGAATCATTATTGCAACATCAGCATCGCCAATATAACGGCCAGAATGCAAAAAAAAGAAAGAAAAGAAAGTAACTTTACGTGTTTTAAATGAGCGTGACTCAGCCAGCTACCGTCAAGCCATATAAATACATAATATACAGTAGGGGTGTGCAAAAAAATCGATTCTCATAAGAATTGGGATTCTTATGATTCCGAATCTATATCAAATGTCCAAAAATCTATTTTATTTATTTATTATATACTACTGTCTACTGGGGGGGGGGGGGGGGGGGGGGGTAACTAAAAAAAAACTGAGAGCTTGGGGTTGGAATATGTACATGCACAATTGAAAGCCATTGATAAAAATTAAAAATAAAATACAGCATTTGGTTGTCAGTTACACTGAACTCACATTTAAATTTAGGACCGTATATTAATCATGACAAATAAATTACAGAGGAACTTGTTATATATATTCATTGGTACAATGAAAAAAAATGGCTTTCTTATTGCTTATGTCAGGAGCCAAAGACAGAAGATAAAGCAAATGCATGTGATCAGATCTCTTATTTGAACATATGTGTTATGTATGAACACACTGATACATTTCCAGCATTCACAACGTTGAAAATCCAAATCCATGTACAGTAAAAGTATGCCATATACCAGTAATAGCCACGCATTGTAGTATGGGAAGAGATTTGTCTCAAAAATATTCACACAAATAAATTCCTAATTTTCACGTGTTTTTGAGATCCACAAATATTTTCGCTATTTTCACGCGTTTTTCAGATCCACAAACATATTAGGGATTTTCACGTTTTTAGATCCGCAAACTTTTCTTGATTTTCATGTGTTTTTAGATGCACAAATATATATTTTTGAGACAAATCTCTCCCCATAGTGTATTCCTTATATTATCCGCTTGTCAAATACATCAAAGGTTAAAAAAAATCAAACAAGGGGAAAATATAAAAAAAACTGTACACCTAGTTTGTGAAAGAAAGTGCTCATGTGCTACACGCTTGAGTGCAGCCCCACCCTGTCGCCGAGGGTAACAACAAACTCTCTCTATATATGGCTCTGGAATGTGCGGAACCACACTGCCCCTAAGTGGTCAAATCGTGTACAACATAAACAGCGCTCCCAATAACGGCACACAAACAAGAGCAAGACAGTAGAAATAATTTAAATATCACCAATTTGGGGACATTTTGTATGGATTCTGAGTCGCAGTAAATGAGAATCACAAATCTTATAAGAATCCATTTATTTTGTTTGTTTTTTTTAATTCATTTTTTTGCACACCCCTATTGGGAGGAGACCACAGATGAAGGACTAAATATGCGTGAAAATGCATAAAAATTGCACACACATCAATCCCAGCAAAAAACAAACAAACAAAAAAAACTATAATGAAAAAAATGCATATGCGTTTAGGCGGCGATGTATGTTGGCCCACCCTCTAAAATGAAATTCATCTCAAGGGGTAACTCAGTAATAGTTTTCAGTGGATGGCTTTCCAGTCTGGTTTGGCCTACTAGCGCGTAATGCAGCGGCCTAACACTTTTCACTTTTCAGATGACAAAGAAAATTAAGAAGCTGGAGAAAGAAACAACACAGTGGAGGACTAAATGGGAGAGCAACAACCAGACTTTGCTGCAGATGGCAGAGGAGGTATTTTTTATTCTGAATTATTATTATTATATGCGCATGCACTCACACACGCTCACATATAATATAATATAATATATTGCTTTTTTCACTTTTTTTTAATGACACTTTTTTTTTTTTTCCTCCTTTCTCCTTTATATTAATATTTTTATTCTGTTCTAGAAAACTCTGCGAGATGGTCACTTCAAGGCTCTGCAGGGCAAGTTGGAGCTTCTGGAGAGGCTGTGTCGAGCTCTGCAGAAGGAGCGGAATGACCTCAACAGCCAGGTTAGCCTCCTGCAGGAGCAGGGAAACGAGCCACCAGAGTTAGCAGAGGAAGAAGATGGAGGAGAGGATGATAAACTGGCCCAGGACGAGAGGCTGGAGACAAAGGGATTCAACAAAGCTCCCAGACCACCTGAGATGGAGTCCACACAGGCTGTTGAAAGCAACACTGCTTCAGAGTTGTCAAGCCAGCCCCTAGAAACCAAAGCCACGCTGCAGGACTGAGCCGGTCTTTACCCGTGTGTATGTGCGCCCTGTTTTCTAAATTCTACACTTAGATCTCCAGTTTTCTACATGAACAATGAAACAATATCTATTTGTGCAATAATGGAAGAAGGATAATTTGATTGTCTGATTTAATTCATTTCTGAATCTCTATTATCCCTGTTTGCAGTGGTTTTCATAATTGGGGTTTATGAGTTCTTTGCACTCTATTTTCTACCATAAGTACCGGTATTGTCATAGGTAATATTTACAACATTTTTGTCTCTTTTCATGCTGAATACATACAGACAAGTGTCTTTGATCATTTTAAATGGATTCGGAGGTGGGTAGTTGACCTGCAAATGTGATATGATTTTTCATACCTTAATCATAGTGTGACCAAATTTCTTTTAGATCATAATAAATTGAATTTGTGTTCCATTAGTTTGTTGTGGTTGTTCAAATGCAGGAATTATCCATTTCAGCTAATTGACAGTCTTGTCAAAGTTTTAGCCTCCTTGTACTTTTTTTGTGAAGAACCAAACCGTCGGACACATTCATGAAATGTATACAGTAGTTTAAACCTTCTCTCTCTCTCTCTCACTCTCACTCTCTCTCTCTCTCTCACACACACACACACACACACACACACACACACACACACACACACACACACACACACACACACACACACACACACACACACACACACACACACACACACACACACACACACACAAACAAACAACTAGCAAGTAGAGTGTGTGAAAATGATTTTCCCTCTAAGTGCGGCCAATTCACTCCAGAAGTTCCCTCTGGATTTCTGAACGATCAACTATCGACCTCGATGACTGATGATAGTCCACCTGTGTATGTAATATAGTTAGTGTAAATAAATGCAACTGATCTGTTATAAGAATATTGGGGTACAAACGGCATCATGAAGACCCAGCTTCCCACCAGACAGGTACAGGATAAAGTGCTGAAGTTTAAAGCAGGGTTATGGTTCAAAGAGAGATTTCACAAGCTTTTAATATCTTGCAGTTTGATTAATCCTATAGTGAAATGGAGAAAGCGTCAGACCATTGCAACTCTACCAAGACCTTCCTCCAAACGTTCAACCCAATCGAGGAGATTGATCAGCCAAGAGGACCGTGATCACTCTGGATGAACTGTAGAGATGCACAGTTAACGTGAGGGAATCTGTCCATAGGACACTGCACAAATTGAGCCTCTCTGGAAGAATGGCAAGAAGACAACCATTTCTCAAAGACAACCATGGGGAAGCAAGTGCTCTGGTTAGATGTTGAACTAAGTTGAACTGAAATGTGAAACATTTGGTGTGTAAGTATCACTGCACATCAACCTAAAAACACCAACACCCACTGTTAAACATGATTGCACTATCATGGTCTGGGGCTGCTTTTCTTCTGGTATGTTATTTGGAGATGATGGGAAGATGGATGGAGCCAAATATGAGGCAACAGGAAAACCTGTTGGAGTCTGCGAAAGACCTGAGACTGGGACAAAGGTTCAACCTTGCAACAAGACAATAATGCTAAACATAAAACGTCAACAATGGATTGGTTCCGAACTAAACATATCCAGGTTTTCGAATGGCTAAGTCAAAGTCCAGATCTGAATCCAATTGAGAACCTGTGGAAATTGCTGAAAAACGGCTGTTCAGCAACGCTCTCCATGTAACCTTACTCATGGAGTTGTTTTGCAAGGAAGACTGGGTAAAATTTCAGTTTCTAGATGTGTAAAACTGATACAGATGTATCCAAGAGAGCTGTAATTGCAGCAGAAGGGGGTTGGGTGAATATTTGCCCATGTTTCAGTTTTTTGTTTAAAAAAAAAAAAGTTTAAAGTATTATATAAATTTTGTTCCACTTCACGATTGTGTTCCACTTGGTTTATTTCTTACAAAAAAATATATATAATCCATATGTTAGAAGCCTGATATGTAGAAAAAGGTAAAAAAAAAAAAAAAAAAAAATGTTCAAGGGGGCTAAGGCACTGTAAGGCCCCGTTCACATGAAAGCCCGTTTCAATGTATCCGCAAAAGTTTCTAACCATTTGGGCAGTTCGTTCACACGGCAACTCTGTTTTGGAGCTTGAAACCGATCACTTTTGAAATCGGGCTCCAGAGTGGAATGATTTCAAAACAAGCCCGTACGTTCCAATGTGGACACTATATGCAGGATAGCTACATAATAACGAAGACATGCATGGCAGGTTAATTGGGCGCTCCGAATTGTCCCGAGGTGTGCGTGTGAGTGTGGATGGTTGTTCGTCTCTGTGTGCCCTGTGATTGGCTGGCAACCAGTTCAGGGTGTCCCCCGCCTACTGCCCAGAGCCAGCTGAGATAGGCTCCAGCACCCCCCGTGACCCTTGTGAGGAGTAAGCGGTTAAGAAAATAGATGGATGGATAAATCAGGCTTTTTCTACTAAGTACTGTCTCAAATGTTCTCTAAATTCGATACTGTAAATGTATAAGATCGTATGCCGAGAAACGTTTCTTGGGAGGAGTAATGTTGCGGCCCCGCGGCTTCCTATCACTATTCAGATCAGTGGTTCGTCTTCTTCGCTGATTCTTCTTCTGCGCTTTCCGTTAACTCCCTATTGCAGTGCTACAGCGCCACTCCAGACTTGGCATATATATTACAGCCGTCTTGAGACGGTTCTTGTCTGTACAAGATTTGCTTGAGGAGCAAAGCCGGCTTTGCTTCCGTGTAAACAGGGTCTAAATCATTGTTTCTCAACCCTGGTCCTTGGAGCACACTATCCAGCATGTTTTCCATGACTCCCCATTCCAACGCAGCTGATTCCAATGACAGCGCTGCAAGCTCTGGAGAAACCTGTTTTGACCTTTGCATCATGACATGCCACTTAAAGGGAGTACGTTGCTAATTAACTAAACACAAATTGCCTCTTAGCTAACAACCATTTTTTTTTTTTTTTTAAGTTGTAGTCTCGAATGTGTTTTAGTCGTTGAACTTGCTGTTTCTTGAATTTCTCATGTTTTTCTCAACTTATATAATAAGTGATATGTGCTATTTTTAATAATAAAAACATCACAGCTCTTTTCGTTTGGCCTGATTTTTATTTGATCTTGGGGCCCATGACTGAGAGAGCCCTTATTAATTAAATCCAACCCTCCAGCTTGTATACCACTTATCCTCTCTAGGCCAGTCTTTCTCAAATATGTGCGTGGGGGCGGTGCGATGCCAGTGGGGTACCTTTTTGAACAGCCTCTCGCGTAGGACAGCAGTGGCAGGGCTAATCAGGTACTTATAGGACCGATCTCTGAGGTGAGTCCTGCTCGCCCACAAAGTGGACATGTTCAGGCAAAAGAGGACGTTTTGTCACCCTCATCAGGTAGTTTGAGTCATCATCATGGTTTGTTGCAGATCAGTGACATGGCTGTTTGGGTTCATGACTGGTGAGGCAGTCCTGGAGTTGCATAAAATAATATGAAACCAAAATAGATGATTAATGTATATTTCAATTTTAACCTTTATTGAATTGTTTGTTTTCAATGCTTTTAATTATGCTTCAATCAATTCTACGTTTTTAAACAATGTGTCAGCAAGAAAAACATGAATATTTATGTGTATGTGAACAGAGCACATGGAAGAATGAGGCCTTAAAAAAGAAAAAAAAAATATTATTTTTCTTTTTTTGGGGAAAAACGAATATCGTACCCTCTCTGTCTAGACAGAACTTAGGTACATACCTGGTTCTTAGAAACAAAAATCAGGACTGGGACCGAACATTTTCACACAATTTCTCCAGTCCCACAATATCCATCTCAAAGTTCTCCCTCCCACAGGCTGGCAGTCCGTCCTGGTCTGACCCAAAACCGGCATCCGTGTCTTTGATAGAGAACCTGCCTCAGATGTGGCATGGAAAGGTGCCAGAAAATAACCGTGCTGAGAGTCATCCTTTGCTCTGCACTTTGATGTGGATGACATGCCAAATTGTAGGAAAATGAAGTTTTGTGAGATATGCTGCTATGTGTGGACAACGCCTGACTCATTTTGTCAACATCAGTTCATCCTGCTGGCACAAATTTACGAGTCGTCCGTCTATCCATCCATCTTCTACCGCTTATCCGAGAACGAGTTGCAGGGGCAGCAGCTTTGTGGTGATAAAGGGCAGCCTTGGCGGAGTGCGACCCTCATTGGAAACAAATCCGACTTACTGCCGGCGATGTGGACCAAACTGACACACCGTTCATATGGGGACCGAACAGCCCGTATCAAGGAGCTTGGTACTCCCGAGGCACCCCCTAGGGACACGATCGAACGCCTTCTCCAAATCCGCAAAACACATGTAGACTGGTTGGGCGAACTCCCATGCATCCTCGTGGACCCTGCCGAGGGTTGTACAGCTGGTCCACTGTTCCACGGCCGGGACAGAAACATTAGCAAAATAGCATTTTGGGGAAAAAGAAGAAACCTTGAGAAGGGACCACAGACAAGGGTCTAAATTTGTGTAAAAACACATTAAACTTTGCCCTCACTTGAGGCTAGACAAAAAAAAAAAAAAAAAATCCATATGTTGGAGGTTTATTGGGACATTTAAATACCAATTCCATTGCCACTACTGCATCGGTCTAAATAAATTACTGTCATGTGCTGAAGGTTGGATCCCAAAGCGCAGACACAAATAAGATTTGAACTATTTATTCACATTGAGAGGCATGGAACAAACTTGACTTGATGAGAAACAAAGAGAGTTGCACAGAGAGACAGTGGTAACAGAAGTAATAATCCATAATAATCAGGAGGCTTATAGAGACAAGGAATCGATCTGATTGGTTGTGGCTATGCATGTGGGTAACAGGACCGACATGGAATTATCTGATTGGCTGTTGACCAGGTAAATGGATTAAAAGATTCTTGACATCACATAGCCGTTGACATCACATAACATCACGTAGCCTAAAACCAGTTGAAACTAGATGCTAGTTACATCAGGACATAACAGAAACTTGACCTCACGTTCATGAACCCAAACTTAACAGGTCATGAACTCGAACTCAACCCTGGCGTGACCCCAGACATGACAATTTCATTTATATAGCACTTTTCACAAAGACTTTTCACATAACATGTATACTTGTAGAAATTAGAACTGTCAAACGATTAACTTTTTTTTTCATCACATATCTTAGAATTTTGATTTATCATGATTAATCACTGCTTTTTATCATCATTTTTTTTGCCCGACAAATTTAAAGAGCACCTGTTATGTGTTAATTCTATCTACATGAAATGTTATGGGGACGTCGTCCACATTTTTGATCCACTGCACTCTCTCATCCTACTCTTTTTCTAGTCAGTTAATTACTTGCATAATTTAAAATGGAAAAAAAAATGACCCCACTATTTTGATATGCAAACATTTGACAAACATTTATGAAATGCTTTACTTGAATGCACGCAGTTAACCATCTGCTAAAGTGTGGTTATTCTGCGTTATAACATGATTAATGCGATATTTTTTGTGATTATCAATGAGTTCGCACTACACTTTGACAGCACGAATAGAAATTATTAAAAATTAAAAATTAATAAAAAAATATAAAGTAAAATTGAGGATGCATATTCAAAGAAAAGTGGGATTCTTAGAGTTGACTGTATCAGAATCAGAATATATCAATCTGAACATTTTATGAGAAGTGATGTACAAATAAAGTTTGAACTATTATATAGGAACACAATCTGTCGGTGACATCTTGTCAGTTGATGGGCAGTCATAGCCAAGTGGTTAAGATTGACATTGGGTGCCGTTAGGGACCCGTGGATCAAGTCATTGAAAACAAAAACAAAAAACTGTGTTTACAGTTTCCACCACTGTGGTGGGTCAAATGCATTTTTGTGTGTGATGGTTCTTGTTTTTCTTTATTGTTACGAGTGTGCTCAATGATTTATGATGATGTGAACCTGAACGAAATTTGTATGAGTAATTTCTCTTGATTTGATCAGTATTATACCTCAGGATTTTAGTCAGCAGTAGGACTACCAAAATGTGCATGCAGACAGCTTTTGAGATTGCATGTTCATACAGTGGGGTTTAAATTAAAGCAAGCATTGTTTTATATGTATGCAATTTTAAAGAATTAAGCCACTGAGAGCGACATACACAAACAGGAACGCTGTTATTCAGTTGAAAATGTAGTCGTAAGTGGTATGAAAAGTATCACGGGTTGAGTAACCCACTTCATCGGCAAGCAGCATTTTGGACAGACACCCAAACTAGATGCAGAATTTGCCCCGAGCTCAGAGGCATCTCTGCAATAGGCAAAAGGCAGAGAAGTGAAATAAGCACCTGTCATGTGCCAACTGAAGTGTTAAGTGCACAAATTGTGGAGGCGAGGGTGATGTTTCCGGAGGGGTGACACCTCTGGGTCTTGGTCCCTTGTCAGACCCTGACAAATCATATGGCGTGAACCCAAATCCCTCCTTTTGAGCACCCCCAACTACTTGCCGAGGGGCAGAATGGCAACTATTATTTACTGGATGTCTGCCCCATTTCCTGATATTCATCCTGGCTGGCCATCACAAGACCACAGGCACTAGTGGGTATTAGAACCACAACCTCACCCCCATTTCTCCTAGCTGAGGGGCAGCAGTGGCAAAATAATATCTGACAAGCATTTAGATCATATATACAGTGTGCCAGTGTCAGCTGTGAAACCAAATTGCCGGCGTTTTTTTTTTATGCCGCGGTTTGTTGTTGCATCTTTCCCCTAAGGTTGGGTATGAACACAACTTGCAGAAGGTGCACAAGGCTTGGTGTCATGAAGTCTGCTCTCTAATAAACAGTAATTCCATTTGAAGGCTTCACTGTGAGCGGCGTGAAAGTGCGAAATGTATGTTAAATTGTGTGCGCTAGAGGGGCTTGTATGGCGGCGAAGCGCTATGCTTTAGGACATGTTGTGACGACTGCGATTTGAGATCATATGAGTTGGCAGTGGTCACTGGCAGCCATTTTTATTTTGCTGTGGTTTCTTTGCGTGCGCGTGTGAACGAATGAACGGGACTCACAGTACAGGCGATCCTCAACATACGCCAGAATTGTAGTCCTGCGACACATTGTGAGCCTATAAGCGAAGTGCACACTGCATTTGGGCATTCGTGAAAATCAAGTTTAAAAAAAAAGAAAAAAAAAAGTGTGGCTACCAAAATAGCCGTCATTTGAATAGCAGAGATTACCGTTTGTAGTGTTTACAACTTAAAGGGGTACTTTACTTATTTAGACATTTTTGGCAATCAAACATTAATATTTTGCCTATAATAAATTTGATATTTTCATTATTTTTCATGTAAAATTAGTACCTTTAAAAACACATTTCGCAACTTGCTGTTGACTAAAAATGACATCCGGGCTCAGGTAACCAATCACAGATCAGTTTGTGAATGTCACATGACCAAACCTAGTTAACAGGTGCCCTTGTGATGTCACTTTCAGTTGACAGCAAGTTGCAAAATGTGTTTTTAAAGGTACTAATTGTATGTGAAAAATAATGAAAGTGTCAAATTAATTATAGACAAAATATTAACTTTTTATTGCTATATTGGGCTAAATAAATGAAGTATCACTTTAATATTTTGCTTATAATAAATTTGATATTTTCATTATTTTTCATGTAAAATTAGTACCTTTAAAAACACATTTTGCAACTTGCTGTCGACTGAAAATGACATCACAAGGGCTCAGGTAACCAATCACAGCTCAGCTTGTGAATGTCACATGACCAAACCTAGTTAACAGGTGCCCTTGTGATGTCACTTTCAGTTGACAGCAAGTTGCAAAATGTGTTTTTAAAGGTACTAATTGTATGTGAAAAATAATGAAAGTGTCAAATTAATTATAGACAAAATATTAACTTTTTATTGCTATATTGGGCTAAATAAATGAAGTATCGCTTTAATATTTTGCTTATAATAAATTTGATATTTTCATTATTTTTCATGTAAAATTAGTACCTTTAAAAACACATTTTGCAACTTGCTGTCGACTGAAAATGACATCCTAAGGGCTCAGGTAACCAATCACAGCTCAGCTTGTGAATGTCACATGACCAAACCTAGAAAACAGGTGAGCTGTGATTGGTTACCTGAGCCCTTGTGATGTCATTTTCAGTCGACAGCAAGTTGCAAAATGTGTTTTTAAAGGTACTAATTGTACGTGAAAAAATAATGACAGTATCAAATTAATTATAGACAAAATATTTGCTTTTTATTGCTATAATGGGCTAAATAAGTGAAGTATCCCTTTAAAGCTTGCAAGCATTGTTTAAACGTCTTTCAGCCTAAAGTGAAAAAAAGGTGGACATGGTCCAAATCAGAGCTTACCCCATTAGACTCCATTAGTTTTCAATGAAAAGATGGTAGTCGACTATCAGCTGGCCTACCCATAATGCACTGGGATGCCAAGATGCTTTGCTTATTAGTTATGTACGTACATGCATGTTTAAAGCGCCTGTTGCGATAATGACTTAAGGTAAAATGAAGAAATTGGTGGATCACGTAACATGCAAAACTTGATATTTTGCATATTTTGGCGAAGCACTATTTTTAATCAACATTTAACATTTGGGGGCACCATCCCACTACTAATATTATTCATAATGTGCAGGGAACACAAGTAATAGTCTTGATGATTTATCCAGAGGAAAAGCTACATGGGTAGAAGTTTGTTACTCACAAGATAAGGTAAGATCTCAAACACAAACTTTAGGGAGTTTGCTAAATAATATGGGAGCTCACTACAGGGTGCATAATAGTTGGGGAAGAAAATAAGAACAATGACAATAAAATGACAAATTCATGAATGACAATGACCATGAGGTGCATTAGCAGCTGTATATTATGCATGGCGGGGTGTTATGATCAGTTGTAGTAGAATAGCTGGGAATAGAGGTATAAAATTGTTTTTCAAATAACCCACTAAATCAACCTATCAACTCGTTTGTACTTATTTGTCATATGAAAAGGAAGCAATGGTCCAACCCTCATTGGAAATGAATCAGACTCATTTTTTGTTTCAACTTTTGTTCATTTGTTCTCTGAGTGTAATTTTGTTTGACCTCTTGTCGTTGTTTCCTGAAATGAATTGAATTTATTTCATTCAATGTCAAAATGTTTTGGAGTTTGAAATATAGTATTGCACTTCCTGGCCATTTCATTTGTAACAATAATTTACTTCTGCAACACAAACATTCCAATACAGTGTTTGTCCACACAGTCTATAGGTACTATAAAAGAGGGGACTTTTTATTGACATAATGCCTTTCCCTAAACCTTTCCCTATCTTTATCCTAACTCCAACCATTATCCAATTCACACCTATACTCTAAAATGAAGTCTTCACCTTTAAAAAGAGGTTTAAAGAAGAAAATGTCCCCACTTCTCGGTGAGGTCCCTTCGTTTCAGGGATATGTTGGATTATTGTCCCCTCTTGTCCACATAGGTATGACCACTTGGTCTGCTAAAATGTCTGAAAATATATCTTTCGCCATTTCATGGAAAGATTGGAAAGCTGTTCAGTCTCTCCACGTTGCGTTGTTATTAATATTTTAGTGTCTTGTTCAAAATGTGTTTTACCTTAGTGCCCTCGAGAAATTTTAATCACACTTGTCATGCCCAAGTCCTTTACTTCTTGTTGTCAAAGTCACTGTTTCATCCTTCACAGTTAAATCCCAGAGCTGCAGTTGACAATTAAAAACAGAAGTGGGAATGCATCTCGTTTTGTCCTTGTCAATCACAAGGAGGAGTGACTCTTCCTGCAGGCCATAGGCAAGGCTGTTGGGAATGATTGTCAAGTGCCATTACTGTCCCACTAAGGCTGCAAAAAAAAAAAAAAAAAAAAGCCAGCATTTTTACATTACAAAAAAGATGTATGCATTATTTAATACAGCGGGCGGGCACAATTTAGAGAAGGATCTTGAATTTTCTCACTGACTAATCAAGACTCCAGGCTAACATGGCAGCGAGGGTGCAATGAGGGCTGTTTAGTTTTCTTTTTCTTTCACATAAATATATACATCTCGAGATGAGTCATCTCATTTTAGAGGGGCTCCAACGTATGAATAATAAAATAACATGTTAAACAATTACAAAACAATTATAGGGAGTCTTTTTTTTTTTTTTTTTTTTTGAGGAGGTGTATTTATATTTATATATAAAGTGTACGTACATACAGTACATCAATTCAATCAATCATCTCTGCTTACAAGACAAAAACAATCAAGGAAAAATTATACATATAAAAATATGTATGTGCAGATTGTATGCTCATTCAGTGCACTGCCTAGTCGGGGAGATGTGGGAGGAATTAGATGGAGCAAACCATTTTGGAGACAAAAGGGTGTGCTGTATTTTTGTTGTAAAAATATTACATTCCAACCAAGTACTACATGGTCATGTGTGTTTTTAGTTGTTTTTTTTGTTTTTTTTTTAAAAGGGCACAGTAAAATAAATGAATACATAATCTCTAAAATTTGTGGGGTTACTCGGATTCGATTTGGGTGCTTGAGCACCCCTCAAAATGGGCTAAAAATGCAAATTTCTATGCTTCCTGTGCTAGCGGTTTCTGTATTATGAAAATTCATCTAACGTATATATAAACAAGCTTCAATAATATTAGATAGGCTTTATAGAATCATCATCATCAACATTGGAAGAACATTATGGTCTAGTAGTTCTACTAGTAGTTATTTATTTTATTTTTAAAGAAACTTTCACAGTTTTGATTTTTGACTATCGTTTAGCTTTATTCCGCATTATAAGTAAAGGACAACAATCCCAAACTGCGAATGGAGACGAGGTCATGCAACTGTCAGCCTCCTGCTGAGGACCAGGAAGAATGAATAAGTACTGTGACCTATCTTCACAAGTTTTTGTTGCAAATGTACTTATCCTGTCAGTTCACCATGTATTGTGAAGCTGCTGCCCTCAGCCTTTTCTCTCCATTAACATGAAAACAAGCTCCACGAAGAAGGCTTCTCAATAGTGTCACATTGTCATTCCAGTGACAGTTCTTTACAGGACTGAAAAACATGCTTTTCACTCTGTGAAGAAAACACTTTATCCTTGTTTTTACACATTTTGTTTGTGTATGAACCTGGGTCACTCAGTCGCTTTATCGCTTGGTGCTAAATTGAAGGCAGTGCGGGTGTTAATTGTTCAGACATGCGGCTGGCACTCTGATGGAGAATAGATGAGGATCAGATTGAAGTCGAAGTTCACAATGACTGGAGGCCGTTGAAGAGTAGTGAAAGGAGAGTGAATGGGAGTTGCACCGAGGCACTTACACTTTTCTGTGTACTGCAGCCAATAAAAGAAAAACCTCATCTTAAAGTAAACAGAGATAGTATTTGAGAGCCAGTGCCTTGGACAAACGCTGACACTCTCATCAAATGTTGCAAAGTATACACAGAGAAGAATTTTAACATATGTGCCGGACTCTGGGGTAAGAAATTAAAATTGAGATATTCATATTTTGTAATTCTACTCGGAGTGTCAGGTGATTAGAAAATGTAATTGGAATTAATCGCATGACTTCAATAGTTAACGCACGATTAATCGCAAATTATATACCTGCTCTAAATGTACAATAAAATATTTTTCACAAGTTTTCATACATAAGTGGAAAAAAAATAAATAGAGATATTGCTGTGTCTTTTTGTCATTGATACAGTAATTTCATAATAGTCGGAATGCTTCAGCATTCCCACGTTATTGTGATTTTTATTCTTCACACTTTTTTGCCGCGCAATAACTCCCACATAATACTTCCAATTTACATTGTTCATTCATTTTCAATGGGACAGACATTGAACTTTTTGAAGTAACACTTTCCACGCCCACTTCCATACATATAATTTATCATCATTACCAGGTGTCTGAGACTGCTCGGTGGCACAGTTGGTAAAGCGCATTGTCCAGTAATCAGGAGGTTATAATTTTATAATTTATCTCTCAATTTACTTCATAAGCATTCCACATGCATTCAAATCTTAGCATCAGCTATTAGCATTCAGCTTTCATCATTCCCGCGCAATTTCTCCAGAAATTGCACTTAGTCTAGTAATTCATAAAATTGAGTTAAAATAAAAAAAGATGTACTGTGCTGTAAAAAAATGAGTGTGATATTAATTTGTGTTGAGGTCATTTTTCTGCCACTAGGTGGCATAATTGCATTTGTAAGACAAGCTCAGTGCATTTTTCTTTTCATATTATGGGCTATCTAATTATTTAACATGATGTAACATGAAATTCTGCACATTTTTAAAGTTGTAAAATACACCTTGAATCCAGTCTCCACAAACATATGCATTATTATTCCATGTATTACTGCTAAATGTTGACATGGACGTGTCTGCTGCGGTGCGACTGGATTCCCCCAGTACAGGCTTTCCAAGTAAGGGGTGGCCATTAATCGCGTGTTAAATTTGTTTTGTGGCATTAGAGGAACTTTAAATTAACTCTAAATTAACACACTCATTTTGACACCTCTAAATTCTACACTTAATTCCCTTTAAAATGATACATAATACATGGTACTACCTCAAAAATTAATGTTGTACATTTAATACTATCCACACTGAATTTCATTCACTAATAAATCCATCCTGAAAGTTGTAAACAAGCTGTGAGTAACACAAAAAACTCAATGTCAAGTTTAAAACACGCAGTGCGTAAATCAAAAGAAACAAATGATGAAGGTCTGGATTCTCAAATTAAGTAAGACACCAAGAAACACATTACTAGTGGTCAGCCCACAGCTGTTGGTGTTATTTCGACAAAATTACTGACCAATCTAAAGTGTTGAAATTTGTTTGCTGTCTTTGATGATGCAGTATTTATTAATTGTTGAACAAGCACTCCGTTCTCCTGAAAAGCTGATGCCAGCAACATGTATGTACAGTAGAGTCATGGCAACAATACAAATAATAATAATAAAAATAAATAATAATAATAATAATAATAATAATAATAATAATATTCTTCTTCCTCTTCTTCTTCTTCTTCCTATTATTATTATTATTATTATTATTATTATTATTATTAACAATTTAAAAAAAAGTAATTTTATTAGTGACACACTTTGAGTTTGCCGAAGGGAAAGCAGAAAATGTCCAACTTGATGGCGGCGTTTTACATTTTGGCAGGAGCCTGTGCTGAGAAAGGACTCTCTGGGTGAGTGGGCAGGATGAAAGTAGCACCCAGCTGGGTAGACTTTCCAGCTATGTGCTGGTTACTGTGGGATGAATGCCTCATCAGACCCACAGCTGGCTGCAAGACAGCTCACATCAATGCACAGCATCTCGTGGCATTATTTCAGCCATGTTCAAATTCAAACTTACACTCCATGCTTATTTGTCTCAGCTGCTGTTTTTAGGTCCTTTGACTTGGTTCACTGTCAATGTGGGGTGAGCGGAGCCAGGAAATCATAGGGGTATTTAACAAAGCTTGGGTAATTGATTGTGGCAGATCCCGCCAGCAAACAGCAGGTCCACAGCCCCCTTCCCGTAGCCCAGCAGAGGGCCAGCACTGATGTGGATAAGGGAATTACTATCGCTACTCTGGATATTTATACAGGATGGCACTCCAAATACACTTTATGATCTCAAATGAGGAATTGTGTGTTGTGCTTTAACCAAATAAACAAATAAATAAACATAATAGTCAAATGAAAGATGCTAAAATAAGGTCTAAAATCATTTCAATTAATTAATCCTGTCTTTGTATAAAATACAAATTAATTGCAGAGAGGCTGATACTGACTAGCAATTTTAGGTTTGCAAATAACTTAGTTTGAAAGCTTGTTTGGGTCAAGTGTTTAGTTGTTGCACCACAAATGCAACTGTCAAAATAGAAAATCCTCTTCTCACACCACTCACTGCTAATAGTGAACCATGTATGTGATACAAATATAGCAAATTTTAAGCTCCACAAGCATTTATCACCACCAACAATTCTATGTGTGTGTGTGTTTCAGATTAGGCTAATTCCTTAAACAGGTGAACCCCCCCCAAAAACAAAACTGACATTCAATACAAACAAACACCATTTTCACTCACAGAGTCAATCCAACACTAACCGCCAGCCCCCTCACGTTTGTGACTAATGGATTTTTATCACGGCGACACTACCGGGAGCTGATTTTGATGAGTCCCAAGGCTGCTCTGCAATTCCTTTTGAAATCTCTTCCTTTAGTAGTCGTATTCAAGTAGCCTGAGGCCTTGGCCCTCTGAGATCACAATGTTATTAATACAAACATGCCAAACCGCATGTTGAAATTCAAAACAGAAGTGCCAAAATGTCAAGGTGTCAAACTCCTGAAATATAAATGATCCTTTAATATATATATATATATATATATATATATATATATATATATATATATATATATATATATATATATTAGAGCTGTCAAACGATTACATTTTTTAATCACATTAATTACATTTTAGAATTTTGATTAATCATGATTTAATCACTGACTTAAAAAAGCTTTTTTTCCCCCCAACATATTTTGCCCGCTAAATTTGAAGTGTACCTGTTATTTGTTAATGTTTGCGACATTTAACGTTATGAGGACGTCTTCAAAATTGTATATCCACTGCACACGCTCATCCTGCTTTTTCTAATCAATTAATTATTTGCATGATTTAAAATGGGAAAAAAATGACCTATGGCATATGTAAACATTTTAAATGCTTTACTTTAATGCATGTAGTTATGTTTATTGTTCAAACTCCAACAGTTACCTTTAATGTAACCATCCACTGTCGGCTAAAAAGGATCATCTGCGGTCAAAATTAATAGTGTGATTAATCTGTGGTAATACAATGATTAATGCGCAAATTTTTTGTGATTAATTAATTAGTTAACGCTTTAACTTTGCCAGCACTAACACACACACACATATATATATATATATATATATATATATATATATATATATATATATATATTGATATATAATTGAGTGTGTCTGTATTATTTCTTCTCATCAATCTGTTTTGCCAAACTGCATGCGTATGTTAATCTGTGTAGAGTGTGATCGATTATCAAATTAATCGACAACGATTTAAATAATAGAGTAATTGTTTGGGGCCATTTTTTCATTTAAAATTGTCCAAGATTTTTAAGCAGAGCAGACTCAATTGGAGGTACAGAGGGCAAAGCGGAGGCTTAGAGGAGATCGAGCCTTTGCTGTTGCCAGATTTTTAGAAGTGCCGGAGCTCCGTACCGGTGCGTTCCGGCCCACTTAAAACACTGCTTGTGAGGAATAAGCATCAAGAAAATGGATGGAATTTTATTAGAAGGAGATGCGGCAAATGGTGATCCCACCACATACTGCTGAGTTGTCTAACCTCTCATAAAGTAAAACATTTTAGAGCAGCCTTTTATCGTGGCCATCCTGAGGCACACCTGTGCAATAATCAAGCTGTCTAATCAGCATCTTGATATGCCACGCCTGTGAGTTGGGTTGATTTAACTCCCTCAGCAATGGAGAAGCGCTCACAAATACAGAGTTAGTCAAATTTGTGAATAATCTAACAAAATGGGAGCAAAAACAAAAGTGCTGCATTGATATTTTGGTTGAGTGTATAGCATTATACATTATATGTTACTTTTTTTTTTTTTAAACAAACGTACAGTTCAGCATGTTAAAAAACTAATAAGCACAATACTCAAAGTAATAGGCTACTACACAAAAAAATATATAAGTATACTTGTCAAAGGCAGCATTATACATACATATATATATATATATATATATATATATATATATATATATATATATATATATATATATATATATATATATATATGTATGTATAATGCTATACACTCAACCAAAATATCAATGCAGCACTTTTGTTTTTGCTCCCATTTTGTTAGATTATTCACAAATTTGACTAACTCTGTATTTGTGAGCGCTTCTCCATTGCTGAGGGAGTTAAATCAACCCAACTCACAGGCGTGGCATATCAAGATGCTGATTAGACAGCTTGATTATTGCACAGGTGTGCCTCAGGATGGCCACGATAAAAGGCTGCTCTAAAATGTTTTACTTTATGAGAGGTTAGACAACTCAGCAGTATGTGGTGGGATCACCATTTGCCGCATCTCCTTCTAATAAAATTCCATCCATTTTCTTGATGCTTATTCCTCACAAGCAGTGTTTTAAGTGGGCCGGAACGCACCGGTACGGAGCTCCGGCACTTCTAAAAATCTGGCAACAGCAAAGGCTCGATCTCCTCTAAGCCTCCGCTTTGCCCTCTGTACCTCCAATTGAGTCTGCTCTGCTTAAAAATCTTGGACAATTTTAAATGAAAAAATGGCCCCAAACAATTACTCTATTATTTAAATCGTTGTCGATTAATTTGATAATCGATCACACTCTACACAGATTAACATACGCATGCAGTTTGGCAAAACAGATTGATGAGAAGAAATAATACAGACACACTCAATTATGCTGTGCTTTTTCATGAAATCATGAACGCCAATTGCTATAATAACTTCTAACGATGTTAATGATGGAGAATATTTACACCTGTTTTCTGGGTTTCTCTGTCTGATGGCTACCAGTTGGCACCCAATTAGCACCTTGAATATGTGTAGCAAAACATGTCCTACCTTCTCCTGTCACTTTCAGTGACCATGACTGTTAAAAATGCAGACTACATCTATGGCAGGAAAGGGTGGGAATCATCCGGAAAGACATTACCTGATGTGTTTTGTCACCTCTTCCAGCTGCCTGAACAAGCACTTGTGTTGCTGCTTTTGCTCCAGGGCCTTGAAGTGTCGTAGCGCATCTGTTGTGGCTGCTCGATCCTTGCTAACTCCTCCTTATGACATATGAAACTAGCCAGACTAGTTCTGGTTTACACATGAAATGCTCGGGCCACTCAACCCTGTGAGAACAAACTGTCAGTCAGACAACAGAGGACCTTGAAGCGCCGAGAAGCTTCGTCAAGTGAACTGTGCTCTTCTCTTCCTCTGCACGGATTTAAAATACAGTAATCCTTTCTTACCAAAAGTTTTGGTAAGGGAAAAATCTGCAATATAGCATAGTATAGTTTTGGTCCAAAATACACTATATATGTACAGTGACGTCTTTGCATCTGGGGCCAATTATGTTTGTAAGGTAATTTCGTCATAAACATATATGTATAATACAAAGCCAAGTTCAATGGTCTAACTTTCTAAACAGGACTGATAGGGCCGGGCCATGAGCGCCTTTTTAACTCATTCACTGCCAGTCATTATAGAAAATTTTAACATTTCCAATACTCACGTGATATTACATTCAATAATTATATATAAACCGAATCTACCAAATAACAGAATAGACTCCCTACTTTTTGTCCCGTCCCGTTCTTTTATAATTGACAGCAGAAAAATGTAGGTTTGCCAAAATACAGCCATTTCTCCCATGGACTCTGAAACTGTGTTTATTTCCTATAAAATGGGGCAATGATGTCATCTACCGGTGGTTGGGCATCAGTAAAGTTGTTTCCAAGTTTGATATTTACAGTGGAGCATGCTCAGATTCGCCCCCATTTAGCACCGCTCTAAAAAATACAATTGACAAGTATACTTGTCAAAGGCAGTGAATGAGTTTTAACTGGATGAGCCACTCAAATCACAGTGTGCATGTCCCAAGCTATTCTCCATAGACTGCCATGGGGCCACATTAACTGGGCCAATCATCTAATTGAAATACAAGACTGATGTCACGTGACGTCAAGAACCAATCAACACACGCTCAGTTCAATTTTGTCCCTCCCGACTGCCAGGTGGCGGTGCTAAGCTAGATTGGTTTTCATCGGGAGCAAAGAGACTGTAATAGCAAACCAACAATATGAATGAAGTAGATTCGTTGATGACATCCCTCAAGAGACAGAAGGAGGGGGCAAAACGCTGAAGCTGTCTCGTGATGAAGGAAGCTTGTAGCTCAAGTGAAGGTGAGATTTTGCACCCAGATTCAGCACACTTTTCAGTAATTTTAGCAAAACGTTTCCATGTGTTGAATTTGAAGCAGCAAAGAAAATCTGTCTGATTGGAAATAAAGTTAAACTGAATGAACAGCACTGGTGAGTAAGGGTGGGAACCTCTGAGTACCTCACGATATGATACGATGTGCGATACAATGCTCATTATAACAATTATCTCACGATATGACGATACCGCGATTATCGATATATTGGTCAGGTAATAAGACCACGATAATCTACGATAAAACTACTCAAGACATAAACTGATGTTTTTTTCAATGAGAAAATAGTTTCTTTTTGTTCCATCACTGAAACACAATATTAAAACTGGTGTCTTCTTCATAGTGAGTACTTTAGTGCAATTTTTTCAATTGTTTCATTTTATAAACTGTGACACAATTTTTTGTGTAACATTGCAAAAGTAAATAAATAAACAGGATTGATCATTTTATAACATGACACAATATTAATGAACTGATTAACTGCATGAGTGCAACACAATGTTACTTTTTTTTTTTTTAAACAAACGTACAGTTCAGCATGTTAAAAAACTAATAAGCACAATACTCAAAGTAATAGGCTACTACACAAAAAAATATTACTCAATTATTGATAAATAAATTGGGGACAGAGGGGGAGCAAACCCACACCACCTGCATTAAAGGCAAGTGACAGTACAGTACCCCTTCGCCACCCAGAGCCCAAAATTGTCAACTAAAGCTTGGGTAATTGTTCCTAATTCTAAACCAACACTGGTGCAAGAGCAAAAAGGCAAAGTAGTTCAAATTACGGTTTTAATTTCGGCCACCAGGGGGGTTTGTGTGCACATGAAGCCTCACGAGCAGAACCTTTTTGTGGACCAGTTTGATGGGTGTTTCAAAAAGTTCACATGCCCATCAGGTGAGACCGATGAGGCCACTAACGAGGCTTATCATGCTCAGGCACAAGAAATTGCTCACAGGGACTTTTTCTTCAAAATAAAATGGTGAAAAATGAGCAGAACATGACAATTACCTTCTTTATTTTTTTTTATTTTTTTTTTATTTATTTTTTATTTTTTTTTAAACATGCTTTCTCCATATCACTGGACTCTCCCGAATTAATGAGGGCTCACTGTACATTCTTGGTGTGTAATTGACTGTAACCCTGCGATTGAAAATGCACAAACATCACTGCAAGAGGTCATTCTTCATTTTGCCCTCTTGCGCGTGCTTGCATAATAACAACCACTCACTTATGTTGAAACTGATGTATTCAAATTTCGTTTGTTCTTTTAACTTATATTTCAAATGTTTTACACAAACCTTATTAGTAAGTGAACCTTAAACATCCATATTCTGGAAAGTTGGTTAGGTAAATTCTTATTTTGTTTTGTTAAATATTAACATCTCTTTCCTGACATCACCAAGCACTTTAATCTTAAGCTACTTTGAATTGCTTATACATTAAATTCACAAGTGCATTTTGTCTAAAAGAAATGACCAAATCATCTTGTGCTGAATGCAACTTGAAGAATAGCAGAAAAAAATAAATAAACAGTTGAAGGGTGAAAAAAAAAATAATCCTGGTAGTACAAGATCAATTTGATTAGGGATAGCAAAAATGGGGAATATAATTCTGATCCAATTTACAGTTGTTGTGTTTTTTTTTTTTTTTTGTTTGTTTTTTAATGCTGGGCCCTGGTGACTGACTGCTGATCTGCCTCTCACCTTCAGATGGCTCCATTCCCTCTGACAACACAAAGTACTAGAGCGAATGGATGGATTCATGATCGAACGGGTAGAAGACGAAGGCATGTCGCATACCCTATTTACAAGCACTATTTTCATGAATAATTGTAATAGTTTCTTGTGTTGTATTAATCTGCATAACTTATATGGTCATTCCTGTGTGTGCGTGCACGTATGTTGTGTGTGTGTGTGTGTGTGTGTGTGTGTGTGTGTGTGTGTGTGTGTGTGTGTGTGTGTGTGTATATGTGTGTGTGTGTGTGTGTGTGTAAAGACTGCTATATGTGTCTGCCAAAAGTCTAATGAGGATACTTGTCCTGACACCGCTGATTTTCTGAATATGAGTGATTTGTCCAATTAAAACCAAAATTAAATTACCTGATCTAATGCGCTTTCAGAATCAGTTTTGGTTTTGAATAGTGTTTTGTTCCGATACCATTTTTTGGCTCCGATACCCAGCTTTGCAGTATCGGCCGATACGGATACCATACCGATACTTAAGTTTTTTTTTTCTCAACATGAAAAAGCTGTCCTGCCATTGGTTCAGAGCATTCAAGGACCAATAGGATATCTTAGATCGGCATGCAGTAAGCATGTCACATATCAGTGAATGTCGTGCATGAGCAAGACACAGGATGCTGCATCCAAAATCCTATATTAGCGTTGGAATTAATGGTATCGGCATGTTCCTTGTGAGAAGTCACCGATGCCGATACCACTGTTTTAATGCAGTACCTCTGCTGATACCAGTATCGGTATCGGAACAACAACTAGTTTTGAACAACCTATTTTCAAGAATTGATCCAATCCAGTATCAGAAATTAGTTTGAATTGGGCCCAGGGGTGTGTTGCAAGACAGAAAGAAGAGGGGCTATTTAAAAAAAAAAAAAAAAAAAAGCTGGAATTGTTGCATTACAGCTCTCTAAATATATCACTGTGGACCTCACTGTTCTTGAGGGGAAGGTGGAGGGAGGGAGTCCTCCAGTATCAGGAGGGGTGAGTGTGGTCTCAGAGATGATTGGTTTGCAGGGGGCATAGCAGGGTCTATAATCCAGTTAGGAGTAAAAGGAACAGTGGTTGGGTGGGGTGTTTAGCCTCCAGCATATCAGCAGGCTAGTTTACAAGTCGTTGAACCCCTCTTCTTCACCTCCCACGCCTTATGACCTGTTGGGAAGACTGCAGAGGAGAGAATATCTGAGGTCAAGATAAACAACAGCCCGAGAGAGAACTGTAACGTATATCCTTTTGGACTGCTATTTCAATATTTTACCACATCTTAAAAGGAATGATGGAATCTGTTTGATCCTGTTTGGTTAAGTCTACTTGCATCGCCACTATGAACGCAGTTAAGCTGTTTGGAGAGATACCTACAGGGGGCAGCGCTGTTGATAGCGGCATCTTGTTGAGGGCTTTTAAAATTGTTGTGAAATCGAGCTCCCTAAATGCACTGATGTACTTCAAAAGTGACATCAAAATACTTTGATTCAAGACATATATCTTTCAAAGTTTGTAATATTTGATGTAATTGCCTTTAGCATTCACGTAAACAACACAGATGTGACCAAAGCTGCGCAATGCTGCTCTTTGATCCCGGTTTCAATGCTTTGATCTGTCTCAGAGTAAAACATGTTTTTTTCCGAAGGGGGAGACAGGCCAGCGCAGCAGTGAAATGGCCCTGGCAGCATTAGCAAAGCCAATAACCAGTCCAACAAATTAACTAAACATATTACACGTCTTACATTTTTTGCAGCATACCCCTTGAGCCACAAAAAAAAGAAAAAAGAAAAAAGAAAAAAAGAAAAACTGAACTGCTGCTCTTTTAATAACATATTTATAGGTAGCCCTGCTTCAGCACTATTTAGACATTAATGTCAGGGTTTAAGTGGGTTATTCTGTTGCATACAATTTGTATACTTGATTTGTACAAAAACAAGCCTAGAGAAGAGTCCCCGAGCTAATAAATCTCACCTCCAGGACACCGCAGATAACAAAACTTGGATTTTTTTAAGACTGGCACATTCTCAAAAAATTGCACTAATAGGCTGTGAAGGCAATTACAGCTGGGAGAAGACAGGAGAAATGCTGTGGAGCAAGCGGTGCAGGATAAAATGCATATTGATGGTAAGCATCAAAAGGAGACTCTTTGAAGTGCTTCAGTGGCGTCAGCATATGACGGGAGAGTAGGAGACAGGTTCTTCTTGACCATATTGCTGTGAGGTGAGGTGAAAAGTGGTTGTGAATATTATGCTTCTTAAAGGAAATCAGTGCTGAAATCTGTGGAGAGCAGAATCTGATCTCTCTCATCAGCTTGGTTGAAAATTTTCAATTTGTTTCTCTCTGGTTTATTTCTTTTTCCACACAAAAATTCCAAGCAAGCCATAATGTATCACAATAAAACATGCGATACCAAGGGGTGCAGCAATCTAATATTTTAGTAATCGAGTACCTGACTGAAAATTCAATTGAATAATTGATTATTCAGATAAAAAGTGTTTTTGCTTGGCTAAGAACAACTATACAAAAAACAATACAGCGGATGCCCACTATTTGTCGGGCACAGGGACCGGGCCAGTCCGCGAATAGGCAACATCCATGTATATAACTGACACCCAATGAAATGCAATGGGGAACGACTAAATGTGATTCGCTCTGGCAAAAGGGTCCGCATGTCGGCAGCATTAGATTTGTGATCGACACAAAAATAGATCAATTGGGCAAAATGACGATTTTCATATTTCTCCACAAATAGTCTCCTTGAGGTCTCTAGTTTCTAGGGTGAGCAACTGCTGATACTCACAAGAGGGGACATGTTTATGAGGGACAATGTGGGATACTCCTCAGCGACGTGGCGGGCAGACTCACTGATACTGCTTTACCCATTTCTAGCACATACCTAAAGTATTTGTATGTTATACTAACAATGAACCAATCAGGGCTGCAGACTAACATTATTTGCTAGGAACGCGGTAGCCCCTCACTTACAATTTTAGGAGCACATGAAGAAAATTTAGGGGTGCACATGGTAAATGGACCTGCAAAGTAAATATTCACATTTTACAGCATTTTCGATGTATTACTGGTAAATACTACAATGTTTTCGATTCCTATTTTTTGTACAAGTGTCTACTACGGAGGTAAATATGGTGCAAAAGTAACTTGTAAAAAAAAAAAAAAAAATGTACCTGTGGAAAAAAGTATAAATTTGTATCTGGAAAAGTCGTGAATTGTACCTGTAAAAAAATAAAAATAAAAAAGTGTACCTGTAAAATATGCGTGTCATTTTGGAAGAAGAGGATGTCCCAGGCGTGAAAAATTTAACATGGTTCAATATACAAATACAGTGTGGAACAGCTTAAACGTTGGTTGACATGCAGAGACCTCAAAGTGGACAGAAAGAAAGCAGTTTTAGTATGAAGGTAAGATTTATAGTACAATCATAGCTCATAATCCGGTGCTAGCTAGCTCATCTCGTGTTGCTAATTGTCATAGCTGAGTTTTTATTGTCATAGCTGAGTCAATAGCTTGTCCCGGCACTTCCTCTACATAATGTCTTCAAATAATACCTGTATACTTGAACTGAGATATATTAAACTCGACATCCTTTCATAAGATTAGTTCATGATTATATATTTGAAGTTTTTATTTGAAAATCCTATACAGTACATACAGTACCCCCAAAAGGCTTGAGATCACAAACGAGGATGTGATGGCTGGACCCAATGGTGGAGACACATGGCAGGGAGAGAAAAGTGAGGAACTTTATTGACAGTAAAAGATCGGACGGGATGTGAGAGGGCTGATTGCCAAGGCCTGACTGGACAAGGGGAAGCGGGTTGCCATGATGGGACGAAATACGAGCAGACCCGTCGCCATGATGGGATGAGATGCGAGAGGACCGGTCGCCATGACTGGACTGAACAAGAGAGGGACAGAACCTGGGCAACTTGGCAGAACGTGGGCGACTAGACCGTGACAACGATGACGTGACGAAGAGGAACTTAACTGAGACGAGGTGGGCTTGGTAACATGGAGTCACCCATGTTACCAAGCCCACCTCGTGAACGTGACAAAGACAAGTGGGAACTTGACTGGAGACCAAAAACATAGTTCTTCCAACACTTGACTGGACGGGACTAGACGGGACTAGACTAGACTAGACTAGACTAGACTAGACTAGACTAGACTAGAATGGACTGGACGACAGCAATAGCAATGACACCAACCTGACATAATAGGACAGGACAATGCTCCCACACAGGCTGAACAAACAAACACCAGTGAATAAATACACCAACACTAACGAGACACACTTGGGAAGCACAATAGGCTGAGGGTACTGATTGGCTACACATACTGGGAAGACACAGGCAGGTGGACGAGGTTAACCATGACGAGACAAGGGGAGAACTCAGAACAAAACATTACAAAAACACCCAAAACCAAGAAAACCCACCTACACGGAACCAAAAACATGACAGGCCCAAGGCAGGGAGGTGGACAGGGGTGGGGAGGAGACGACAAGAAGGGGAAAGGGCGGTGGCAGGGCAGGAGGGGCAGGGGGTGGAGGAGGGAGGGTCGACGAGGGAAAAGGGACCGGGAGGTGGAGGAGGATGGGAGGGATGAGGCGAGGACTGAGAGGCGACAAGGGGGAGGAAAGTAACCTTGCTCTCGCAAGAGGAATTCTCGCGGTATTTGTGAGTTCACAAACTCCGGAGAATACATCTTGTACTGCTGATAACCGCTGTTCGGAATCACTGGTGGTTTGGACCATTCACTGAGCGACATTGTGTTTGGGGCAGGACATGCAACTGTGACGAAACCAGGAAGCCAGCGCTGACGTAGGGGCGAACAAACAAAACTAACATGGACGAATGGACACTGCAATTAATTCTATTCTTGCAGAATTACTCACATTTTCCTTGTTGAATGTTGAACAGGTCCACTTGGTCCCAATGTCCCCCTCTCTCCCTGGGATGGAGTCAAAGTGCTACTGGAGGTGAGAGTTGAAACTCCTGCACGGGATGTGCCCCTCACAATACTTTTGGGTGTGCTAAATTGGACCGGAATCCTCCCCCAGCATACCACCAGGTGGTGATGGGTTGACAGCGCCGCTCTTCAACCGAGTGCCCAAGATTTGTGGCTGCAGTTAGAAATTGTAACTTTTTTTTTAGGTAAAATTTAACTGGCCAATCATAAATAGTCAGTGATAAAAATGAACATAGACTCTTATGTAGCAAAACATGTTACCCGCAGTGTTGAGGTAATAAGGTGGGTGATGAAATGGGAAAAGCTTGTGGAGATAAATGTGACTATGAGATGGATCCAGACACTTCCAGATGCCCAGACCTTGAGGGGCTGAGGATAATAGAGCCACCCTCCAAGGGGACATGACTCACCTGGAAGAAGGGCCAAGCACTGCCAGATGTGGCGGAAGCTGCTTGGGTCCCCCTACGCCAGGCGTGTCTAACACTGTCTCAATTGTGCAGCAGCATATGCTTCCAGTCAAGGGTGAAAAATGCAGGCACCAGCACATGCCAGAAGTCTTTCAAGCATAGCCCAGCAGTCAGCCGCGAGCCCTACACCCACTCCCATCCAAACAGAGCAGATCCTTCCAGTCAAGCAGTCAGTGTATTGCAGACATGTCACCACACAGCAAGTCACGGCTAGTTGAACTGAAAAGAAGCTGGAGGGGACCAGGTCCAGACACTCAATACTGGAGATCACCGCATGCACACACACATCTACGCACACGCGCACACGTGCAAATTCACATGCATGGACATGCTGAAGACAAGCCACGACACCTCACCTCTCGTTGATTGCAACAGATGAGTTTATTAGGTATTAGGCAGAGAAGGTGGAGGTTTAATTTCATAATCGTGATTTTATCATAATCTATTCCATGACGAAAGTACCGTATTTTCCGCACTATAAGGCGCACCTAAAAGCCTTCAATTTTTTCAAAAGCTGACTATGTGCCTTATAATCCAGTGCGCCTTATATATGGATCAATATTGAGCCGCAACAGGTCTCGCTGTCAAGACGCTATCGGTGACCCTGCACAATCGATGACACGCATGCGCAGAAGATCCCGCCATCTTGGATCGCTAGCTAATACTAATGTTTTACCTAAGAGAAAATAATAAAACAGCTGTTTATTCATTTTGGGAGTGAATGGAGTTGTCAGAAAGCTGGTTTGTAATCTATTAATAAAGCTTGACTGACCTATCTGACTGTTTTGTTGACATTCCCTTTAGCGCAGTACCATCTAATGGATGCATAACGTAACCCAAGCCTCTACTGTAGCGCCTTATATATGGGAATTTTTTTAAAATATGTCATTCATTGAAGGTGCGCCTTATAATGAGGTGCGCCTTATAGTGCGGTGCGCCTTATATAGGGGACAAGTTTGAAAATATGTCATACATTGAAGGTGCGCCTTATCATGGGGTGCGCTTTATAGTGCGGAAAATACGGTAACTACATTGCAAAATTAAGGAAAAAAATCAAATAAAAAAAATACAAGACTCGATACCCACTCTTCACAAGCAAGGTATTGATTTTTCAATAGCTGGGGAATTGTCACTTGGCCCGTGTGTGTGTGCGTGTGCATGCGTGTTTGCGCGCGTGTGCCATTGTGTAGCCTATATGTGAGTCTTGGAGATGTTTGCGAAAGTGTGTAGGGACATGCAGCTGGTGAACACACATCCTTTTCATACAACAAATCTCATCCAAATCCTCCTCACCTGGAGCACACAGATGGCAACCTCCAGCCTGTGGAAGTCACAAGGGCCTGTGCAAGAATGTTCATGTTGCACAATGACCTCATTGTGGTGCGAGATGGCTTGCCTGAGCGGGCTCTGTGGCACAGTCACACCTGTTCGACCTTCGCCAAAGGGCTGACAAACCAGAGGTAAATCAGCCAGTGTTTACTGCACATTGATGTAATCAAACACATATGACATAAACGGTGCTGATATGTCACGGGGACACGTTCATGTCTATCATAAAAGGAAAAGAAACAGAAACTGAAAACTTCAGTTCAGTTGCGCTCAGACAAAAGTGTGCTGGCTGGGAGTGGAACTGCTGTGTTCTGTCACTCACTCAATCTTCGGCGAATGACACAACTAGTATGCGGGCAGGGGAGGGACTGTTGTAACAGACTCCACTAAAGGTTTGCGTGGCTTTTAACCCTAACCAGTATAAATGGAGATCCAGGATCGTCTAATCAACAAAGCATGCACAGATGGGGAAATTTATTACTAACTGCTAGGGGTGTGAATTGCCTAGTACCCGACGATTCGATTCGTATCACGATTCATAGTTCACGATTCGATTCGATACTGATTAATCCCGATACGAATCTATGAGTCGATTGTTGCGATTTTTTAAATTTAAATTTAGAAAATACTAATTAGTAAACTTGTACAGTGTAAGATTTGTATGAAAATGTATTATTTATAGATCTGAAACTTCGGTCTTATACAGGTTGTAATCTGTTTCATGTTTGAACAGCATTGAAATAAAATATTAAGGCTTAATGTTCCATTAACATAACATTCATCCATGCTTAAGGTGTGAACCCTAAGACGTTTTAGTGAGTATTTTTCCATCAAAAATGGATATTTAAAAATCGATTCGGCCGCCTATTGAATCAATTCGAGAATTGCGTGATGTAATATCGCGATATATTGCCGAATCGATTTTTTTTTTAACACCCCTACTAACTGCACTGCCAACCAGATTGTGTACCGGTGATTTTTGCGTGTATTTAAATCAGGTAATATGCATATATTTGGCGCAGAAATTGCACACCTCTATGCAAATGATTCATTTATATTTGATGGACATTTTTTTCAATGTCATGAGAAACCTCTAGCCAACCCTGTCACGTACCATCATTGGCATTGTCATGTTTCGGTTCTGTGATTTTTGTTTTTGTTTTTGAGGTTTTCTTGTTCTTGTTTTGCGTGATCCGTGTTTTATGTTGTCCATCAAAAACAACAACAAAAAACCCACACAGACACATTTGAATGTGGCACTTCTAATGCTCTCCTTTTCTTTATCTTGCCTTTTCACACCATCCTTATTCTTTCTGTTGTCCATCTTTACTTTTGATTGTACCTCCTGTGGCTGTGTGAAGCCAAGCTATTCGTTTACTTTCTAGTAAACAATGCAAGTCTTCCCTGAGTCTGGACAGACAGACAGACAGACAGACAGACAGAGTTAGCTAAGCGAATGGCTTATATGATCCATTCCTGGACAGTGTGCACGAAAATAGTGGCCCAAACAGTCCATAAAGCAGGCTGATCAAGTGGGAAATTTGGGCTTGATTACATCTACCAAGAAACACCTTACTTACTTGCCGATTTTGAAATGAGCCCACAGGCTGAAATAGCGTTCTTTAGGCCCATCAGGAATTTTCATGGTGCTCCAGATGGGCCACTCTGGGCCTGCATCTGACAACAAATGATAAAAATACAATTTTAATAGCAATGAATATATCCAATAAAAATACAATTAATATAAACTATTTAACATACAGTGCTTCACAAAGAAGGTACAACATAGTAGGAGCAAACAAATTCAAACTCAAGAATATCACACTAGAACATGAGAATAGAGCAGCTGCAAGTTAATTCAACATGAATGAATCAGTGGTACGGAAGAGGAGGAAGCAAAAGATGACCTGCACACTCTAAGGAAGCCCAAACACAGTTTCTGAGGGGACATAGCGAGATGGCCACAGGGAGAGGACAAAATTGAACAGTGGGTTATTGAACAGAGAGCAGCAGGTAGAAACGTCTCACTCCAGTCTCACTCTCTATTTGACTCAAGGCCACAGCGGTAGCACATGACATGAATCACCACTGAACCGTTAAGTAACCGCAACAAAACTCACTCAGATAATGATGAGAGGCATCTGGACATGCCTGATGCGCAAATCACCCAACTGTTAAACTCAGATTTTGACGATGAAGAATTATATGGATTTGTGGAAAAGGCATGTAAATGCCTACTCGGTGTTCTTTGTATTTTACTTAGAGCTACTAGATAGATGCTGTTCAGTAGTCTGAGGCCTCTTTTATTCTTTGCATCGCATATTTGCACTTTATAACTACTTTATAAATGCTGACAAGTAGTCTATTACGTCTTACAAACTATGCACTGTGACTGTTTACAAGCTGCCTTGTTTATGTCTGTGCACTTGACGCGCTAGATGCAATTTACTGCTTATATTATTATTATTATCCTCATCATTATTATTATTATCCATCCATTTCCTGAACTTCTTATTCCTCACAAGGGTCGTGGCCAGTCTAAGCCAAGAATTCCCTAACTGATCCCCCCCCAAGTCCAGCCCTGATCATGGGCATGTATACAGTACGTCACCTATTGGCATATCTCGATGACCTCAGGCTCATATTGACAAACTAGCTGATCCGTCCCTTTGTGTTGCAGTCACATTAACAGATACTGGATATATATCATGGATAACGGGTTCAATAAGTATATCTGATTCTGTGCACTTGTTTAATGTTTATACTACTGCGACAAATATCAGAATTGCACCACTGAGAGCAAACATTGGAATTGTGTCACTCCTACAATAAGTGCTACTGGTTTCTGTGTCAAGATGTAGTTGCCACAAGTCCCAACACATCCCCGACTCAGCAATAACAGGGACTTGAAGCAGATCTCTCTGTATCCATTTTCACAATATCACACATGCACCCTGACTTTGCAGCATTGAATTACATACTTAAATTACTTACTTACTAACTTGGTTTTATTGAGTACACAAAAAAATCATTATAAAGTTTCAGCAATATATAAGTATATGGTAAAACATACTCAAAATAAATGATTGTATACAGTCATTGGGACCTTGACTGATGAGTTTAATTTGCTGGGGGTGGATGGGTTGTTGGTGTGCAGGCACCTGTTCTACATGTGGCGACATTTTGACTTTTTACTCTTGTGTTGTCCACCCAACTTGGAAATCGAAAGGTTTGGAAATCTTTACACATCTAATTAGTTACAGAATCTGTCCGTCCAGCCATCTCTGCAGCATGATGCACAAGTGGTTCACGTGTTTGCGTCACAGAATTGAATTGATGGTACTCGTGCTTCCTTACATCCCAAACCATGCATATTAAACATCCATAAAACAGAAAAGTCCAGACAAATATGCAAAGTATAGATAGTATAGACTTTATTTTTTATTTATTTATTTATTTTACATATTTGGTATTGAATTAATCCAAAAGTAATAAAAAAAAAAAAGGAATCACTACTTAAACCATTATGGTACTTGTATTACGTTACTAACAACCATCCACACTCACAAGCAAACCTAGGGACAATTCGGAGCGCCCAATTAACCTGCCATGCGTGTCTTTGGAATGTGGGAGGAGACCGGAGTACCCGGAGAAGACCCACGCGGGCACGGGGAGAACATGCAAACTCCACCCAGGAAGGCCAGAACCTGGATTCCAACCCGAGTCCTCAGTACTGGGAGGCGGATGTGCTAATCACTCACACACCGTGCCGCCCCACAATAATAACATTCAACATTCACCTAAAAAGTGCACCATCGCATGAGATTTAATCTTACAGCTGCACAATGAATGTAATCATGTTTGAACATTAAATAAATTGTAGTAACACTGAACAGTTTCTGAGTGGTTGTTTTCTCCAACCTGTGTTTCATTCCTTCTGATTGGATTGTGTGAATTTTCTTCATTGTGTTTTCATTTTCGTTTTAGTCATTGATGTAAATTTTTTGTCAATGAAATTATAATTGCTATAGTCCAAATTTACACAACCAATGTTTGTATCATAACATTAGGAATAAACTACATAAAAAAAACAGTCATACAAGTTCTCTCTTTTTTTTTTTTTTTTAGAAAACTCTCAAGGGTCAAACATTTTCTGGTTTGCTTCTGTTTTGGGTTAAAAGAAGACAATTTTGTGAGTTAGGTGGACCAACAGTACAATAAATATGATCATGTAGTGAGCACTTTCGATTGTTATAGATGTGTTAGTGTTTGTTTGCACCAGAGGTGAAAAAGTGGAAAGTCCAATGGTGGTTAATCGGCGTGTTTAGGTCTGAGGTCATGAGATTGCCAACAGGGACCCTCTGCTCAGTGCTGAGCAGCAGCTGGACACACAGCTACCATTGAGTTTCTGCTCTATCTAATTACAAAAAAAACTATGAAAACACGTACAGACTTTGTCATCGTCATGTCCATTCCAACTTTGCCCTGTTTTTGTTCTTCTCTCTCTTTGAACTCACGCTGTGCTCAAATCACAATGGGAGGTCACAAGGCTTCCACATGTGGTAAACTCTCACTAATCCGCACCACTTGGTACTACATCTTATCATTGTGGTCTGAACATTTTCCAGTCAAAAAATGTTCCTTCTACCTTCATGTTTTGGTATTTTGTATTATGTACAAAGATAAATTAGTATTTTTCTCTCTACACTTTAAAAAAAAGTTGTATGGACTCACTGTCGCGGAATCCCTATCTCAAGGTTGACCAGGCTGCTATGGAGTTATTTACGTCACAAAAACTTCATGTGGTTATAAAGTGTTAGTGAATTAGATGCTGTATATCAATGAGTCTCATTTGCATTGGGGTGCGCATATTTTGCGTCAAATCTATGGAAATTACCTAATTCATATACACGCAAATAACACCGGCGCACCGTGCCGCAATCTGGTTGGCAGCGCACTTATTGACAGATTTCCCCATCTGCGTGTGTTTAGTGAATTAGGTGCTCCCGGATTGCTCCATTTTTACCGGTTAGCGCCGTGCAAAGGCAACGCAAACCTTTAGTGAATATGTCCCTTAGTGTGATACTGAAAATAAATGCTTTTGTGCCTTCCAGTAACTCCTGATTATTACTGTACAGTACACCCATCACAACAAACTACATACAAACAGTAAAAATCAAACAAAAAAAAAAAAGGGTAACATTTTTCACCACCATGCATGCGCTGTGGACCTATGACTTCCTCAAAAAAAAAAAGTCTGTTCCTTTTTACATTTCTAATTGAGAACCCCTGACCTATAAGGTGGCTCAGCTGTGATGAACCAATCGGGCAGTGCGGAGCAGTAAAAAAAAATAATATGATGTCAAATGCGACATGTGCTGGACGACACCGCTGTTCAACATCATTGCTATAGCAACCAACCAGTTATGTTAATAATGTGGCCCAGTCTGAAAAGGCCCAACATCAGACTTGGACATTTCCTAAAAACAGAGTGGACAGTCAGCCCTAAAAATCGGATTTGAGGAAGAATTCGATTGGAATCAGACATGCCTGCAGTCTGAATGCAGCCTTTATCATTTAATACATTCTTTTGATTAGAAGATCATCTTATTTCATAAAACAATTTCATTCATTCAAGAAAAGCGCATCGAACAGCAACAGTGCAACTTCACATTCGCACTACGACCATAACTCTTTTGAAGTGCATGCAACAAATACAAATATTCATATAAAACAACACAAAGTTGCATCAAATTGGCTGACGCTAGTGGGTCAATCCAATTTTTGACCCAACTGTTTTTAGAGTGCAGAGTACCACAGGCCAGAAAGGCTCTATAGAACTTTTTCTTCAGCTTGACGGCACCCTTTACCACTGGTGTCCACCAGCAGGTTTGGGGATTGCCACCAAGACAGGCACCGACCACCTTACGGCCACAGCTCAGATCGGCCACCGTAACAATGGAGGCGAGGACGAAACATGGTCCACCCCTGACTCATTATCACCCTACCAGAGCCGGCACCCAACATTACACATTTAGCAATGTTGTATTTACTTTAACAAATGTGTTTTTGATTGATTATAATTTATTTATAAATACTAACATTTTAACAATGAGGGAAATATTAGTGTATTGTGCATATTAATTTATTTAGTTTGCTATCATCACAATTATAGTAAAATTAAAGGTGGATTCAATGATGTTCTCAAAAAATGGAAGTCAAACATCTATTTGTCACGTTTAAAAAACTGCGCAACCTACCAGCTCTCCTGCTCATTTGGAGGAAATGCCTCTCAAATGTCGCTAACGTCCGCGCTCACCTTCATCATCATCTTCATCAGTCTCTGCAGCTTCATACGGATGTCCTCTTGGGGCTCTCAGCTATTTTCAAAGTACGCGGTCAACTCGGTGGAGCTACGACGACGAATGGACAAATCCGAAGCTCACTACACGAAGCTAGCTACATGCTACAAACACTCGAAGTGCGCACGTGCAGCGAGCGAGCACGCACGACGTCGTTACGCATATTGATTGACAGGATCGAGAAACAATCGTTAAGATGATCCACCCGGAAGACGCAGCCACAAAAATATCCTTGAACCCACCTTTAATTAATTGTAAGTAATGTTCGTCAAAAATAAATAGTGATAGCTTCTACATCAGAATAAAACCAGTCATTTTTTTTGAAACGCTACAGGTTGGATGTTGCATGATGGCCCAGTATCTTGCAAGGTTTTCATTTGTTGTTAGGAATGGCCCTTGGCTGGTAGTGAATTTGTCTGTGTCCCCCGTCCCCTTGCTGAGAGATTCCAGAGGCTCCTCTCTTGGCCTCTCAGGGCTCCTGGGTCACTCGTTTGTCATTATGACCTTTGACCCTTGTAGACCAGTGTGCCGGGAAGAATGTCAGAGCTGTTTACCTTTACTGAGACTGATGGTGTCCAGGTGGCTCCGTTTCTCTCCTTTCATCATATTTTTCCAATGTTTTCCAAAGGCTTAAGAACATTACCTGTCTTTCATGTAGAAACATAACCTGAATATTGTACGAATACTCCCATTACCATATTTGCATAGTTATTGGAGTGTGTGCTTCCTACAACACTTTTCTTGCCAATCCATTCAAACCTTTGGTTTTACAAAATATTTTGTCTTTGTTGTCTTCATTTGAAATGAAGTGAGGTGCTGATATGACCCTTGTCTGGACCTGCTCAAGACAGCACCCCAAAGGTCTGTAAGGCATCTGTAAGATGGCTGGCCTATCGTTGTGGCTAGACACAGAAGGTATTCAGTAATTTGTAATGGGCCTCCACCCCTTTAACGCACTACTGTGCCATTTACCACTCTTGAAAATTTCCAGTGTCTCCTCTGGTCTTCATTTACTGGAAATTCATGGAAAGGTCCCCCTGCTGCTGTGTTTCAGACCCCACCACCCTCTTTGAAAGAGCACATTAAACAAGTGTAATACAAACAGCATAAGCCTAAAGAGAGCGAGGGCCAGGTGTTGGATACGGAGGGGGATGAGTGTCTAATGCAGCCATTAAGCGCGGAGGGGGAGTGGATTATCATAAAAGCATCTCCCCTCCCTCTAATGTAGACATGTCTGATCAATACCAGACTCTTGGGAGGGTATAGAGTCCTGGATGGACAAATGATGGATCATAAGAAAAGGAATTTCTTTATTGATAAGTCTGCAGGCCAAAAGTGCTATTGCCATTATGGACTTCATGTGATGGCTGAAAAGAGGAAAAAAATACAAGTAAATAAAAAGCGTGTTTATTGACATGCCAATGTTGTATTTCACCAACATCAATTTGTTTTAACTTCTCAAATAGGGATGTCGTGATAAGGGCAACATCGTGATTTCGCGATATTAAAACTGCCACAACATCGTCGTCATCATGTTCACAATATTTAAAAGGAACACATTTTGTCACGCCGCCACCAGGCGTGGCGGCTCATGCTTTTATTTTTGTGTCTCGGTTTCCCGTTTTACTCTGAAATCCTAAACTCTCCTCTCACCCCAGGTCACTTGCCCTTCCTGCCGCTCACTCATTACCGGTCCCCGCCCATGATTATCACCACCTGCCACCAATCAACCCACACAATAAAAGCCACCTGCATTCTCCCCTCCGTTGCCGAAGTGTCACCGTCAGTGCATGGAAGCGTCCACAGTCCTTATGTCCCCGTTCATGTTGCCTAGCGTTGTTGCCTTGTTTTTGTGCCTTTTCCTCCCTTTTGGAGCGCCTTTAGTTACCCCTTTTGCCTTGTGCCCTTTTTCCTCCCTAGCGGAGCGCTTTCTGTTGTCCCCAGTACCTTTTGCCTGTTTTTTCCTCCCTAGTGGAGCGCTTTTTGTTCTCCACTTTTTCCCCTCCCTGTTCTCCTCTCAGTTTGAGAGGAGACCACTGTTGGCCGGAAATAAACCTGCTGCCTTGGTGGCCTACCTTACGCCTGCGTCTGAGTCCTACTTGACCCCGCCTTGTCAGTACACTTCGGCCAGCATGGACCCAGCAGGCACGGTCGAGGCCGCACTGCAGAGCCAGGAGACCCGGCTCAACAACCAGGACCGGATCCAACAGACCATGCTGTCCCGGATGGAGGAATTGACCAGCCAGGTCCACGAGCTGGTAAGCCTTTCACGGCGTCGAGCGCCAGCTCCCACTGGACAGATTCCTCACCCTGAGTTCTCTGTATCGACCACGCCATTCACCGGGGTAGGATTGAGACTGGCCTCCCCAGAACGATACTCCGGTGAACCCGGACGCTGTCAGACTTTCCTCACGGAATGCGACATTCATTATGAACAGTTACCACAGGCATTTCCCACAGCCCGATCCCGAGTGGCCTTCATGGTGTCTCACCTGACGGGTCGGGCCAAAACCTGGGCAACCGCGGAATGGGCCAGGGGTTCCTCGGTCTGCCAAAGCGTACAGGACTTTCAAATCGCTTTGCGCCAAGTTTTTGATCCAGAAAACAATGACCGAGAGAAGGCACGAGCACTGAGCCGACTTCAGCAAGGCAAAGAATCTGTCAGCGACTATGCAGTTCACTTTCGAACGTTGGCAACAAACAGTGGCTGGAACGACATCGCACTTCACGACCATTTTTTGAAAGGACTCTCACCTGTCATTCAAGAGCTTCTGGTTCCCGTAGATCTCCCCGCGGACTTGGACGCCTTGATTTCCCTCGCCATCCGGACCGATCATCGTCGTCAGGAGCTGGCCAAGATCGGCGGACCGCGAAGGAGAGAGGAACCCACCCCCTGGACGCGGCCACCGGAGGCCAGAAGGCTGCGACCCATCTTTCCTTCCCGACCGGAACCAGGAGAGGTGGACCTCGCCAGCGACGAACCCATGCAACTGGGAAGGGCTCGGCTTTCGCCGGAGGAGAGACAGCGCCGACGCCGAGAGGGCCGTTGCTATTATTGTGGTGGTCTTGGACACTTGGTGGAAGCCTGCACCACGAAGGGCAACCCTCCGGTGAGTTCTCCGTCACCCCGACCAGCCAAGAACCACAGACTCACGCAAATTCAGATAACTCACCACAATGTCACCACAGTTCTGTCAGCCCTTATCGACTCCGGATCCGACGAAAGTCTCATGGACTGGGAGCTCGTAAGGCAAATACGATGCTCCACCGAACCCCTTTCCGCGACCATCCTGGCTAAAGCGCTGAATGGCAAGGAGCTCTTCAAAATCACCCATATTACTGAACCTCTGGAAGTCCGAGTCGGACCTCACTTCGAGACTCTCCGTTTCCACGTTTTCCACGCTGCTTCCCCCACTTTGGTGCTGGGACACCCTTGGCTGTGTATACATAGCCCCAGAATCGACTGGAACACTGGAGTTGTTCTGGAGTGGGGAAAGGACTGCAGCTCTCACGGGTCGGAACAACCCGCACTCCGAAACTCCACAGCCCAGGTTCACCAGGTGACTCTCGTCCCACCGGCTCAAGAAGAGTACCCGAACTTGCACACTGTTCCCTCCTGCTACCACCATCTGCGGGAGGTCTTCAGCAAGACCAAAGCCATGACTCTCCCTCCACACCGCCCATATGACTGCCCGATCGATCTGATTCCCGGTTCAACCATTCCCAAGGGGAGACTGTACTCAGTCTCAGGACCCGAACGCCAGGCCATGAACAACTACATTGATGACTCCTTGAAAGCCGGCCTCATCCGACCGTCTTCCTCGCCTGCAGGAGCAGGCTTTTTCTTTGTGAGTAAAAAGGATGGATCCCTACGCCCCTGCATTGATTACAGTCCTTTGAACGACATCACTGTCAAGAACCGGTACCCATTGCCCTTGATGTCCTCTGTGTTCGATCAGCTGCAACAAGCCAAGATCTTCACGAAGCTCGATCTGCGGAACGCCTATCACCTCATTCGGATCCGTGAGGGAGACGAATGGAAGACAGGCTTCAACACTCCTCGGGGACATTATGAATACCTGGTCATGCCATTTGGCCTCACGAATGCTCCCGCCGTCTTCCAGGCCATGATAAACGAAGTACTCAAAGATTTCATCGACCACTTCGTGTACGTCTACCTGGATGATATCCTGATCTACTCTCCTGACCAAGCAAACCATCGAAACCACGTGAACCGAGTCTTGCAACGCCTGCTGGATCACCGGCTTTACGTGAAAGCAGAAAAGAGCCTGTTCCACGTCAACACCATCTCCTTCTTGGGATTCGTCGTGTCACCCGGAAAAGTGGAGATGGAAGCGGACAAGGTCAGCGCCGTGAGAGATTGGCCCACGCCGGACTCACGAAAGAAGGTGCAACAATTCCTCGGATTCGCCAACTTCTACCGGCGATTTATCAGAAACTTCAGCACCATTGCCGCCCCTCTGCACGCCTTGACCTCCCCACAGGTTCGATTTAGGTGGAACACGGAAGCAGAAAGAGCATTCAAGGACTTAAAGGCTCGCTTCACCAATGCGCCAATCCTCAGAGTCCCTGACCCCAAACGCCAGTTCGTGGTGGAGGTGGACGCCTCGAGTATTGGAATTGGGGCAGTACTGTCTCAGCGTTGTCAGGAGGACGGCAAGACACATCCCTGCGCCTTCCTCTCACGAAAATTATCTAAAGCAGAACGCAACTACTCAGTCGGTGATCGGGAGCTCCTAGCTGTAAAGGTGGCTCTCGAAGAGTGGAGACACTGGTTGGAAGGCGCCGAACTCCCCTTCGTGATCTGGACCGACCACCGAAATCTGGAATACCTACGCCAGGCCAAAAGACTCAACCCTCGACAGGCCAGATGGTCTTTGTTTTTTAACCGCTTCGTTTTCTCTCTGACCTACAGACCCGGCAGTAAGAACGTCAAGGCTGACGCTTTGTCAAGAATTCACGAGTCCGAACCACTGGAAGCCGAGCCTGAGACCATTCTGCCCCGGGACTGCATAGTCGGGGCCATGAGGTGGCAAATTGAGGACGACGTCAAAGAGGCACTACGGAACGTCACTCCCCCCACGTCATGCCCACCACGCCGACTCTTTGTGCCTGAGGAACTGAGGGCCCAGGTAATACACTGGGCCCATACTTCACGATTATTTTGCCATCCTGGAGTCCGCAGGACCATGTATGCTGTCGCCCGGAGATTCTGGTGGCCGGCAATGGAGACCACAATCAAGGACTACGTAGCTGCCTGTCCTACCTGTGCCCGCAACAAGACGTCAAACCAGTCCCGGATGGGTCTACTCCAGCCACTACCAATCCCATCCAGACCATGGGCGGAAATTTCAGTGGATTTTGTGACCGGACTACCACCATCCCATGGTAAAACCACAATCCTCACAGTCGTCGACAGATTCTCTAAGATGGTTCGTTTCATCCCATTAACCAAGCTCCCATCCGCCAAGACCACAGCCGACATCATGATCCACCACATATTCAGGTTTTATGGTTTCCCCTTACACATCGTTTCCGACCGTGGACCACAGTTCGTCTCCCGTTTTTGGACTCAATTTTGTAAAGCCCTAGGTGCCAAAGCTAACCTGACTTCTGGGTACCATCCTGAGGCCAATGGGCAGGCAGAACGGCTGAACCAGCAGCTCGAAACCGGTCTCCGATGCCTCGTCTCC
Source organism: Festucalex cinctus (assembly GCF_051991245.1). Lineage (NCBI taxonomy): Eukaryota > Metazoa > Chordata > Actinopteri > Syngnathiformes > Syngnathidae > Festucalex > Festucalex cinctus. The sequence continues at coordinate 16,636,356 of NC_135414.1, read as the reverse complement.
CAGAACCCGACAACCTGGAGCAAGTATCTAGTATGGGTCGAGCTCGCGCACAACTCTTTGCCCACATCTGCCACAGGTCTCACCCCTTTTAAATGCGTCCACGGCTACGATCCGCCATTCTTCGCCGAACTGGAAGAGGAGGCAACGGTCCCCTCGGTCAAGGCCATGATCCGTCGGTGCCACAAGGTCTGGTCGGCGGCCCGGACGGCGCTTCAACGCCAGGGAGACCGGGTGAAGAGGGCCGCCGACCGGAAGAGGAGACCGGCACCAGAATACCGCCCAGGCCAGCGAGTTTGGCTATCAGCCAAACACCTCAGGCTCAAGGTACCATGTCCAAAGTTGGCCCCGCGCTTTGTGGGGCCTTTTCCAGTAACCAAGTCCATAGGACCTGCCGCCGTTCGACTCCGTCTGCCACGATCCCTCAGAGTTCATCCTACATTCCATGTCAGCCAAGTCAAGCCTGTTCATGAAAGCACACTGGTGCCCTCCGAACCCGACCCGCCCCCCCCGGAGATGATTGAAGGCGGCCCCGTTTACAAGGTTAGGAAACTTTTGGATGTTCGTAATCGGGGCCGCGGAAGACAATACCTGGTGGACTGGGAGGGATACGGCCCGGAGGAAAGGCAATGGGTCCCCTCCCGGTTCATCGTTGATCCCTCTTTAATTGATGAATTTTATGAAGATCACCCTGACATTCCTGGGCCGTCAAGAGCCGGCCGTTGAGGGGGGGGTACTGTCACGCCGCCACCAGGCGTGGCGGCTCATGCTTTTATTTTTGTGTCTCGGTTTCCCGTTTTACTCTGAAATCCTAAACTCTCCTCTCACCCCAGGTCACTTGCCCTTCCTGCCGCTCACTCATTACCGGTCCCCGCCCATGATTATCACCACCTGCCACCAATCAACCCACACAATAAAAGCCACCTGCATTCTCCCCTCCGTTGCCGAAGTGTCACCGTCAGTGCATGGAAGCGTCCACAGTCCTTATGTCCCCGTTCATGTTGCCTAGCGTTGTTGCCTTGTTTTTGTGCCTTTTCCTCCCTTTTGGAGCGCCTTTAGTTACCCCTTTTGCCTTGTGCCCTTTTTCCTCCCTAGCGGAGCGCTTTCTGTTGTCCCCAGTACCTTTTGCCTGTTTTTTCCTCCCTAGTGGAGCGCTTTTTGTTCTCCACTTTTTCCCCTCCCTGTTCTCCTCTCAGTTTGAGAGGAGACCACTGTTGGCCGGAAATAAACCTGCTGCCTTGGTGGCCTACCTTACGCCTGCGTCTGAGTCCTACTTGACCCCGCCTTGTCACATTTGTTAAAAAAGTCAGGTCGATTTCCATTTGTGCCGTTCTAGCACCCTCTAGTGGCTAGTTTATTAGTGCAATTTAATTTTCATTAGGGATGTTTTGGCCTTCTATGTTTAAAATCTATGCTAATTGTCAGATGAAGGAGAACGGAATTTGCTTGTGAAGCGATCAATGTGTCCTTGCATTAGCAAGTAAGTGCCTCAATATTGTTATTAGAGATTGTATGTAGTTTATATGTATTGCTGTTATGTACAAAAGCACAATATTGTGCTTTTTTTTTTTAGCATGAGCTCTCTTTTTTACAATATTGTGTGATCTTTTTTAAATTTCGCCACACCCCCAAAATTTCGTGGTAATTATCGTATCGTGACCTTCATATCGTGATAATATCGTATCGTGATGTTTGGATATCGTTACATCCCTATTCTCAAATACAGTCAGTGAAATCAGTCTGTCTAAAACACATTTAACATAGTGGGCCCTATTTTCATGCAAAGTGAAATCTAACTGTGTGCATGGGAGTAGGTTTTTGGCTGGGGTTTTCTGTTAGGTTTTAGGTGTGGTTGTGGACCCAAAAGCAGAGAAGTGAAGGTAGCAGAGAAGGTACATGGAATTTAATCAAACCAAAACCAAAGCGAAATCCAAAAGGTAAGTAAAACAAGACATTGGGGAAACAACAAGGCAAAAAAACAGCAGCATGACAGGGTGAAAACAACAATGAATCAACACAGACCGATGGGAGACATGAGACTAAATAGACACACACTAATTGACAACGAGACACAGCTGGGCAAGACAAGAGGCAGAGGATGCTGATTGGTTGACACATGAGGAACAGCAGGCAAACACAGGTGGGCATGACAATGCTTAACAAGACTAGGAGGGCACACAAGGACAACAACGCAAAACGCAGATCATGACTGAACTTAAAGAAACATGAGGACAAAATCAAACTAAACCAAAATTAAACCTAAGCCATGACAAGAGTAACAAAATCAAACCAGTCTCAACCCAAACCATGACAGTTTTCTGACTTTTGGCATTTTCATAGACTTTGCTCAATTGTGCGTTAAAGGGGTTTTGTGCGCCGTTGTTTGCTGTTGTGGGATGGGACATAGTCGACTAGCAACCAATCGAAGCGGATCCCCTAATTCCTATTAAAATCAGGGTGGTGGAAGCGCACCCGTGCTTGACATTGCGGAAGTAAAGTAGTCCCTTTGCTGGGTTTCCAGAGATAAGATTGAGTGCGTTTATACAGGTAAACTGCAAGTTTTCGCCGCGCGGATGATGTAGTCACTCACGTATGTGACGTGGGCAATTCAATGTGATTTTTTTTTTTTTTTTTTTTTTTAAAGCTCTTCACATGCAGGGAAACAGTGGCAGCCTTTCCCGAGTGTTTGAGCAGATTTTCAGATACAATGTAAGAGGGTTAAAAAATATATACATATGGCATTTTTTTATTCTGGAATTGCAGCCATTTCATGTAGGCTACTTACATTTTCAGGGTTTGAAAGGTATGTGGACATTTAAAATGTTTCTAAATAAAACCATGTATATTTTTTTTAAATGCTTGTCAAAAAGCCTTTGTCACGAATTACTGCTTGAAGTCAAACCATAGAAATCATCAAATTGTGATTTCCTCCATGGAGATGATTTGTGAGGCCTTCAATGCAGCTACCGTCACTTGCTGCTTGTTTGTGGGGTTTTGTGTCTTACGGGAGTAATTCTCTAACAAAATGATCTGTAGTTGTCTCAGTGTTTTTGTGGCAACTGATTCTTGACAGAATAGGTTCAACTAGTTGGAAGTACTAATCAGAGCTTTAGTTATTTAAAAACGAACAAAAAAGAACAAAGATCAGTGATGCAGTATGATTTCTTTCACCACTTCCTCTTGAATGCACACGTAACTGTGCGGTATTGAAATGTATCACTTTCATATCAGCATTTATGTAAAAAAAATATATTATGTCCGAGTCTTCATCACATGTTGTTATTTTACTTCAAAATGACTTTCTATTGCCTTCTGACCATGCATGCAGCCAGCAAGTAAAGATTTAGGACTGATGGTCTGAATGTCAGAAAGTGAAACACAGTAGAGTGCGAGGTTGTTTAACACTAAAAAAATGAGTTTAAATTGAGTCAGGAATTCATTTCACTTAGCTGTGTGTGAGCATACCATTAGGATTGCTCTTATCTATTCTATTCTATCTGTGGTCACACTTTACCACATAAATAGAGAGAAAATATGTCCATATTAAGCACAAATAACCTTCGCTCCTCTGTTAACATTTGAAGAGCACTCAGTAGCTATTTCTACTTTCACTAATGCTGTTGTATATAAAAGCAATCTCCATGAAAGCCCTGTACCTCCCACACCAACGAACAATCTCATACTACGCATGGAAAGTGCTCTTCTCCGGGGTTTTTTTTTTCTTAGTACTAAAGTACTCTTCTTTAAACACAAGCATAAATGCACTGTTGCATGACTGTATTGCTCTATCCACGCAACCTAGAGTAAACCAACTGGTTCTATAATGTTTTTTAAGTACTTTAAAAAAAAAAAAAGCTTGACATTAAAGATGAATTTATTCTTAAATTAAATTACAGCAGCCATTTTTATTTCCTGCTCTCAATGGCATTACAGTGACTGTGTTGTTATCAAATAATGGCGTGGAACAGGAGATAAAGCTTGCACAATTTGACGCAGCCTGGTACAGCAGGCAGTATGCAAGGAATAAGGAGGTAACAGCTTCTTATATATATATTTTTTTTTTAAATTATCATCATAGTGAAGAAGAACAGGCCAGCATTTAAAGGATACATGTGATGTCTTGTGACGCTTAAGTGGAAGTGTTGTTGAATACAGTTTGTCTATTAAATTAATGCAAATCATGCACACACATACATTCTGATATTAACAGCTCGTTTTAAATGTATACAGCAAAACAAACATTTCAAACTGAAAATTATGTGAAAACATGGAATGTTCGACTTTTTTTCAGACCGATACCGATACTCAGACCCTCAGTACTCACCGCTACCGATACCAACTGCCGATACCAGTAGTACATTTTGACAAATAAAAAAAAATCACTAAAAGATATTTTTAAACAAATATATTTCCTTTAATTTTGACAAAAACAGCACAGTCACTATTCAATAGTCTTAACGCTCAAAATAAAACACAAAAATGCTCCTTTAGTTTAAGATTCACAATTTTTAAATATTTCCAAACCGGTGAAGTTTTGGTGAAAAACTGCTGCAAGCTAGCGCCAGTTACAGGCAAGGAGGACTCACTTAACGTCTTCTCCCTCTGCCATCGGTTGCTTGTACTCGTCTGCGTCACGAGTCGAGTACTCGAGTACTTGAAAAAAGGCTGGTATCGGCCCGATACCGATACCTGGTATCGGTACTCGCCCATCCCTAGTGAAAACCATATTCTTCTTATTAAGGCTGAATCATTTTTGTGAGATATTTGGTGTGAATCAATTTCAGCTGATGCCTATAAATGATCCGCACCATTTCTTGGCACCAAAAAAAAATCTACTTTAAATCACATTTGTGAAAATGGAGAGAAAAACATAATTTTCCATGCTGTAGCTTCTGTTAACTGAAAATATTTGCTCACCTTAAAAGAATTCTTAATGTTTTCCAAGGCTCCCTCCCATCTGTTGAATAACTCAAGCAGCATTCCCTCTCCCCTGCAGGAAGGTGAATGACAGACATGTAAGTCGGCAGCGTGACCTGTTGTGCTGCACATGGACTTTATTTGCTGTGGTTTTAGCTTCACTCTCATGCCTTGTCCCGGGGGCACTAATATGTCTGTGGTGCTCCAACCTAGGGAGCAGCAATCCGACAAGCAACGCAGACCTAATCCCGGCCAGGTCTCAGGCTGTGTTTGGTATGCATCCCTTAGGTATGGAATAAATACAACACTGGTTAACTCTGCTTGCCTGGACAACCATGAGAGACTCGAGGGCTTTCCAACCTTGCGTTACATGCTTTGACGAGATGACTCCTCTCAGAACATTTTTGTAATTTTCTCAAATATAACAGCTTTGATGGCAAGTGAAAAGTTATTCAACGTGGAAAGCTCATTTGCTATTAGCTGCGTTTCGTTAAGGTGCAGTAAATGATGTATTTCCAATTGTCAAGTTCAGGGAAGGGGCATCAGCAGATTGGCATATTTGCAGAATTTACATATATTTTGTGTGGGTACAAGTTTTCTTGTCTCATTTACAAATGATTTTTCCATACAACCAAATGTGTTGTGTGACACAATGAATGGTATCACTTGATGAGCTGATTTGTTCCTTTCTCAGCTTAGTTCAGGTCAGCCGCCCGCGTGTGCTGCACTAGAGACTCCCTCGCAAACTGTGACATGCGGGGTGGCAACGGGACACTCAATACGCCGAGCTTTGCGCGTTAAATATGAATTTAGTGTATTTTCATAAATGAGTACATTGAATTGTTTTAATACACTGCTACTTGTGGTATGTTATAATTAGGTTATTCAAATTCAAATTGTTTAAAAAAATATACAATCGGTCACATTCAAATGACACATTACATCACTTTTAATCAACATTCACAAAAACATGTCTACAGTGTCATTGTTCTTGTTCACTGTTGACGTGCACATCAAATAAAAGTAGCATATATTAAACATTTTATTCTCATTTCAAAAAGGCTGTAAAGGCCGGTCAGATGCCGCATGCCCTACTTTGCCGAGGTGTGCCGTAAGTTTTCATGAAGTTGGTGGGATGGGAAGAAAATGACCAACAAACAACAACTTCCTTGTGCTCATGCTTATTGTAATCGAAATTGACTGGTTAGAATTGAGATAACTTTCTTCAGCATCATTTTCCTCCTCGCTTGCAAGACCGAATCAAGCTTTCCTAAGGAAGGCAAAATGCTCACATGATGGTATTTTATAGAAAAAAAAAATGTTTTTAATTCATAACTTGGTTTCAACTTGAGTTTTGTTTCATATTGTTTAAAATAAATAACATGAATTAGTCAATAATTAAGTTTCTAGATTTCATTTACATCTTAGCAGTACTTCAGTATAGATGTGTTTCAGTCACATGGACCGCTTGGCCTATCACTGTATTTCCTCTAACGTCATGTATGGGCTACACGGCCAATCAGATTCATTAATGCGACATTTAACATGTTTTGGTTCAGGATGTAGGCAGGTGTAGGCTGCTCGAGTGACAAGCTGCATGTTTTTTCCAATTTATTTCCTTGATGTTCCTTTTCACTCTGCTTGAACTACTGTTTACTGTTCATATGAAATCTTCCTGGGTGGAGTTTGCATGTTCTCCCCGTACCTGTGTGGGTCTTCTCCGGGTTCTCCGGTCTCCTCCCACATTCCAAAGACATGCATGGCAGGTTGAATGGGCGCTCCGAATTGTCCCTCGGTGTGCTTGTGAGTGTGGATGGTTGCTCGTCTCTGTGTGCCCTGTGATTGGCTGGCAACCAGTTCAGCGTGTACCCCACCTACTGCGCGAAGCCAGCTGGGATAGGCTCCAGCACCCCCGCAACCCTTGTGAGGAGCAAGCGGTTAAGACAATGGATTAAAAAAAATCAGATACAGGTCAAATTTGCCAAAAAAACAAAACAAAACATAATTTGGGTCAGATTTGCCTGCTGTGTGAATGTAGCCTTCGGCATTTGTTTTGACCACAAATGTTACTATTACCTGAATGCATTTAGAATTTAGGAGGATTTGTTCATTGTTATTGGTGTGTCTGACCTGCTTTTATTATTGGCAGCATGATGGTCATTTTTCACATGAAAATAATGAAAGAACATGCATTGTGCGTTACTGCTATTTCATATAAGCTCTCTGAAATGGGTTTAATTAACAGTTTTGACTTGAAATCTTGTAATGCACTTAAGGTAGTGAGACATGGGCTATCAAGAACACTTGTTAGTGTTAATCTAAACGCTCAATAGTGTCATTAATACTGCTGTGTCAACTCGACATTTTGTTGCTGTAACACACTATTGGGTGTTGAACGTTTAACACTTTCGGAAATGTTACTTTAACACCGAGATCTGGCTCAAGGGCGTTGAGTGTGATAATCGTGCACTAGAGAACCCCAAAGCCACATAGGGGAGGGGAAAACGGAAAACAGAGACATGAAAAGGGACAAACCCCGATTATGAGAATTGATCTTGACACAAAAACTATATAAATTAATTTAAAAAAAAAATGGGGTGGGGGTGAACACAATGAAGGTACAATTCACCTTGGTTGTAACTTACAACAGAGAAAATGAATTTCATTCCTGTTGCCTGCAAAACAAAGTATTTTGTAAATTATAGTACACAAGTATGGATTTGTGATGCATCAGTCTTTTCAATATCCAGAACAAATCATCCAGCTCATAAGGAATTACTATCTTTTCTTCAAAGTTTTGTCGTGTTCTTGAGGTGAAAGAAGGAAGCCTTGCAGAGGTGTTTAATGTGAAACTCAAAAGTCAGGTGAGGTCCGTTTTGACACCAAGGTTAGTGACTGAAGATGAAGGGTGAATGTTATGGCCAGAGAAGATGCCGCTGTTGACGGGGGATGACGGGGCCGGCCTGTGTGGGATGCCAATGAGAATGTTTTTTAGATGTCACTTGAAAGCATTTAATATCCGTTCCAACACTTGTTCACCTAAAATTTGGTGTCCTATGAATGCCATTTAATTGTTTATCAGATGTAGATGTCAATAGAAAAAGCTGAAATGTTATTCACATCTCCTATTCTTTTGATGTCAATCTCAGCAAAAAAAATAAACAAATTGGCTACACTGTTCCAATACTTTTGCAGAGAAGTGTTCCTGCATCCATTTTTTTTGGCATGTTTTTTTTCCAGTGGTGTTAGTAATGCTAACTTTATACATAATTTTTTTTTTATATGTAAAACATGCCATTAATAGTTTGTGATACCAATCAAACATCATACTTCATCATTATTCCCATATGCCAAAAATATTTAGTGTGTACAATATTATAATGTTTCTTTGTCAAATGCGTTACCGAAAAATATTGAGGTTCGCTAGTCCTTGCTCATGTCCCCTCTTCCAAAGAAACATCCAGCACAGACATTGACACATTCCTGACGGCACAAGGCACAACTTGTTATGGAGGCTGTTCACACGGCTGTGTTAAGGTGAATCCACTTGGAGAGCAGCGCCGTTGATTTAGGGCATTACTCAGAGAAAGAGAGAGGGCGAAAGAGTATGAGTCTCCCCTGACTGCATTCGAAGAGCCTCAAGCCTTTGTGGTTTCTTTTGATCAAATCTCTGTGAAAGATGAGTGTCATGCCCTCTTCCAGCCAGCTGTGAGGGGACTGCCCTGTGACTCTAAGGGGGTAGACGGGTGTGTGCGCGTGTAGGTGTGTGTGTATGTACACCTATCTATGCGTGTCTGTGTAGTGTGTTCAAGCAAGGGAGGAGGTGAGAATGCCGAGTGGGAGGATCTCATTCCAATCCCATGTGCCCAGTTTCACGCGCACACACGCACGCACACAACATCTTGACTAGTTTAGGATCCAGTCCACGGCAAAATAAAGGAGAAAGTGGAGGTGTATTTAAGTGAGTGTATCTGCTTTAGTGTGTGGGGGGAGAGAGAGAGAGAGAGAGAGAGAGAGAGAGAGAGAGAGAGAGAGAGAGAGAGAGAGAGAGAGAGAAGCAGAGTACATGTGTACTTATTTTAGAGGGAGAAACTGTTGGGTGTGATGGCGCTTTTGCATTAGTACTTGTGCGAACAGGAGAGTTGGGAGCAGTTGTTTTGTAGGATTGATAGGGAATGGCCAACTCCGTGGTACCCTTGGGAACTTCCAACTGAATGACAATGGCTGAGGTAAGCAGACAATTTCACTAATTCAACTTCTTCCCACAATGCAGGGATGCAAGTTTAACAAAGGTCAACTGAAATGAAATTGTGCAGATCCATGAGGCAGGCACAAGTAATTTACCTTCTTTTTTTTTTTATCTTCTTCTTTTTTTTTTTGTACTTTTGCCAGTCCGACTTTTTGTTTTATTTGAAATTCTTCAGCAGTGACTATATTGTATTAGACTTTAAATTATACAATACGCAAGATATACAAATTGCTTTTCCCGCAAGTTATTTTTATTTCTACTTTGCAAATGGAGTTTCATTTGAATTCAATAAGTCGGTCATGATTTACTTACAAATTATATGTGACAAAATATAATTTCATTTAAGCAATTTACCACGCGCCAATTTAAATAGCTGGATTTTGATCTGACTTATAATTACAAAAATGTATTATTCTTAACTATATAATCCATTAACTTTCATTTAAAAGGGACATGCATTTGTCTAGCAAAACTATTAGTACGAGTGTATGTGTATGATATGTTTTTTGTGTTGTTGTACTTGTACATTGTGACACTGTCATGATAGAACATATCGAAACACATCCATCAGTCCATTCTCTGTACCGCTTCTCCTCACCTCCGGTCACCGGTGTGCTGGAGCCTATCCAAGCTGACTTTGGGCAAGAGGTGGGGTACAGCCTCAACTGGTTGAAGGGAACATATAAACAAACAACCATTCACACGTAACGGACAATTGAGACTCTTCAATTCACCTGCCATGCATGTTTTAAGAATGTGGGAGGAAACTGGAGTAACTGGCGAAAACCCACACAGGCACGGGAAGAACACACAAAGCTCATACAGGAAGGCCTCAGCCCGAATTTGGAACCCACGAACTCAGATCTGTGAGGCGGATGTGCTAACCAGTCGTCCACTGTTCCACCTCATTTAATATATTATATGACAATATTACATCACCTAAGTAAAAGGTTATTTTAATGTGCATTTCTTGTGGTATAGCATCATGTTCTGAAGCACAAAGTTATCCTGATACAGCTACTTTGTCACCAAAAAATCTTATCTAAGACAGAAGTATCAAGCGAGTTCAGCCTACAGGCAGCTGGTCTTAACGTACAGTGTGCTGGAATACAATTTAATAGCAGCATAAAGTTTTGTTGATGTGGCGGCGGTGTGTTGGTAGCAGAGAAACATTGTGCATTAACTTTTGTATGTGTGCGTGAGTGATGGACATATTACCGATATTTAGCATTTTGGCGCATATCGGCATCAGCCTTAAAACAAACTAACAAACAAACAAACAAAACAAAAAAAACACAATCTGATAAGCAATCAATTAAAGACTAGGTTACTTTGAGATGTTAAGGTGTCTGCTGGCATCTCACACTGGTGACCTACATTTTTTTTTTTAACTTTAAACAAAGAGAATAATACTGAGTGAAAAGTGAGAGAGTAAAATTCCACTAGAATTTTTTATTTTTTTTTTTAAATAAAAATTTAATTTACTGAAGAAAACTCCAGGTTAGTATGTATTTGTTAAAGTTTGAATTTAATTCCAGAGTTTTGGAGAATAAAAAAAAAAATAATTATAACCTATTTTCTTTGTGGATTGGATCGAAGAAAGCTTTTACATGTGCTTAAGGCATTAAAATCAAGTCATGTGTTGGAGTTTAAATTATTAAAAATGTTGACGCGTATATTTTCCCTTTTACCACAAACAAATATTGGTTATTGAGCTCCTTCCCGAATTATCAGTATCGATATTGGCACAGAAGAAAACACATCAGTCTATAACTGTTGTGTGCAACCAACACTGAACATTTGGAGTAGAAAAACACTGTCGTCATTTTACGTTATTAATGTATATATTTGCTAGAGTTTGTAAGCTGTCATAACGTCTTGCAAAAAGATGACTTCATATCAATGATATAATATTAAATGTTACTGCTAAAGTAAAATTCAAATTTTCTTCTATTTTGAGTCAGTCACTTGCAAAAATGAAAATGCTACAATAAACTAACGATGCTAAGGTTTGACTGATCCTCGCGTGGTGGGTCGTAGATATACCAACATTAGACCATCAATTTGAAATTTGAATGCACTTTGTGTTCATTTATTGTTTGAAACTGTTTAGGCTGCCAACCCACTCAGCCTCATTAGGCTCACAATGGTCCATCCGTGGATAGGGGTGGGGCAATGCGTGTGTAACTGCACCAGACTTTTACCCCTTTATTGTCTCCTACAGCTATGATCTCGCCTCTCTCGACAAAAAAGAGCAAGTCGCATACACACACGCTCACCCCTTCCACTGCCACCAAAAGGCTTGTGAGGATTTGTCAGCCAGATGTGACAAGATTGTCAAGAGGCAGAGATCGGATCAGAGGATAGCTGGGGGCCAAACTCTCACATGCAGTGTACTAACATCCCCCAACCACAAAACCCATCCCACCAGCAACAAACCCCCACACCCCCAACCCAACCCTCAGTCCAACGATCCATATTTGAGGCTAAATAGTTCCAAACAGGGACCCAGACTCAGCTCCTTGCCCCTAAGCTTCATGTAGCATTTGGCTATTGAGTTTTTTTTTTCCCATTCCTTCAGTGGTTAACATTTCTATCGTCGATATTAAGGCAAAGAGATTGCGTATGTTCTCTCTGTTTCGTGCTGTTTCATGTTTGTTTTGTTCTGTATTAGCTTGCCCATGATTGAGTTGCTGGTTGAAAGTGAAATCAGGAGTTTCTGTTTTTGTCACAACTTGCACTTACCTGCGTTCTTCTGCCGCTTTCACTTTACATATCCAATGCAGTGTTTCTGTTTTGTTTAGTTGTTTCCCCCCCCCCCCCCCCCCCTTTTTCTTTCTGTTTTGTTTAAGTTTTTTGTGTCGGTCTACGTTGATGGATTCGCTCCAAGCGAGTTGAAGATTGTCCATAAATCTTGATATATTATGTGAAGCTTGAAAAAAAGTAATTATGTTACAGTGCTTTTTAATTCAGTGAGATGGAATTAGATTCCAAACTATTGTTGGATTATTTTGTCATTTTTGTAAAACAACTGTATCATAACCTCACTTTAACTATCACTTGTCCTCACTCCAGTTACGGGTGAATTGGAATATTTTGATTGAAGCGGGGTAGGCTGTGAACTGGTCACCAGCCAAGTGCAGGCACTACATACATTATATAAAAAATATATATATAAACTCATGTTATCTTTATTGTTAACATTCTGTTATTATTACTTTTTATTGTGCATTTGTCAGATTACTAAGTTACTGTCACGTATATAGAGTAACTCGAGGAAAGCCATGATTTATTCAGAAGATCAATTTAGATGAGAATTTTAAACAAAAAATGGCTGTATATTCATGCCGAATTTAAGTCCAGCACAAAATACGGTCTAACTGTACCCATGAGTAGACATCCAATCCCAATCTCCACCAACCTCAGAATCTAGCTGCCCAAATTCACCAAAATCGCATTACACCACTTGCGCCACAAATTCGACTTGGTTCCAAAACGTGTACAGTTTAGTCTACTTTCAGCCACCAAATTGTCAGGTGCACCGGGGACATTTTCTTTTTCCCCCGGTGCACCTGACAAGTTGCCGCAACGCCTAGCATGGTGCTGTGCGGTCCTCCAAATTCTCAAACACGCAAAATGAGTCTTGCGTCGGCATAAAAATTAATATGCGGCAGTTTTTACACTCGAGTGCGCTTACGCTGCCTACTAATATAGAGTCCAAAGAGTCTCTCATGGTTGGGAGCAAATTTGCTCTTTCGCTTACTTGATTGCCTGGTTGTTGTTGTCGTTGTTTTTTCATTATTACAAATTTTATGTGAGACTAATTTTGCTCAAATGATCGATATGTAGATGCTTAATTACTATTAAAAGTCAGTTAGTTTTTATTTAGTGATTTCTCCTGTTCTGTTCTCCGCTGTAACAACAAAAGCGTAAAACATTTAAAAAAAAAAAAATCTACACTCCAATGTCAAGTAGATATGAAACAAGGCGGTGGGACTGTAATTTAAAATTTATTTACTTTTGTCAATTCATAAATTATTAACAGCATTGTTAACAGTGAATTCAGTCATGTTTATAATTGGATCATAAACAGTTCAGCGTTTTTTTAATTTTAAAAACATTGTTAACAAAATTTTAAATTAAAAATATAAACCCAGTGCTCAATGAGCATATATTTTCCCATGCAAAAAACAGGGGTCAGTAATGTGGTGCCCAAGAGTACTAGATGCCCCCCCAGTGACCACATATGTAGCCCACAGACCTGTTTCAAAAATTAGCTCAACAGTGATGGGACATTGGGATTTTCTTGGAATCTTGTAGAAGTGGCAGAGATTTATAGAAATAAAGTAGTGCATATGGATATTTGGTTTCTAATTATTGTGAAGAAATTAACATGATGAGTATCTTCACGTAGATATTAACATACATAGCAAATATGTTTTTTTCAGAACAATTAGTCGCCCTCCACATTAATAATTATGAAATTAATTGGTTTAGCTGCTATAAGGACAGTCAGTCAATCACTGATTAAAGAGAAGATAAATCAGCACTGACATTTTGATTGTATTTAATTATCCAGTGATCTGTACAATTTCACCATAAATGGCTTCTCAGTTAATGCATTAGAATCCGTCAATAGAGATAAAATATATTTAAATACATTTAGATATCAATATTGGAAAATTATAAAATTTTATTAAAGACTATTTATTTTGCGGCAGCGGTTCCTTGGATCAGGGGTCCATTTCACAAAGCAGGTTTAATAAGAAACCTGAGTCAGTTAACCCTGAAATGCGTGAAACTGTGTTTTCCGTTTCAGAAAGGGAGGTAACTGACACCTGAAGATAAGCGGTAACTGGCCCGTTTCATAAAAGAGGTAACTTAAATTTTCGGTCAGTTACAATAGTAACAGAGTCTATGAACCTAATCTGGTCGGTCGCAGGTTTATCACATTGAACCTCGAGCTTCTCCCTGTGTCCGCCTCCTATCAGCCGCTCACAACATTTCATTTCCTTATTCATTCATCTTTTTGAACGGTACCGTTTCACATTACAGTCCATCATCTACATACACAACTTAATCCATCCGTTTTCTTAACCGCTTGCTCCTTACAAGGGCTGCGGGGGTGCTGAAGCCTATCTCAGCTAGCTTCGGCCACCCTGAACTGGTTGCCAGCCAATCAGGATTGCACCTAAATGAAATAAATTCATGAGCTACCATTCAACAGGTTTCCCTGAAGTTGGGATTGCAAAGGACTACGTTTAAATTTACGCATTGATCCGAGCAGAAACATTGTCCCTCTCTGGGGAGCTGCTGTGGTGTTGCACTTTTTTTCTAAAGACATGTTCCAATTTGCCATATGATTGCATTCGAGAGGTGAGCGGGCCCAATTTTCCCCATTGCCATGGTGACACGTCTAATCGGGTCTCCATTGATGCGGCCTTTTCAGAGTGGTGGGTTACGCGCTTAACTCCAGGTGAACCTACTCAGCGTTTATCAAACTAACTCAAATTAGCTGTCCTGGAAACCTGTTTGAAAGCGCTAAGTAAATAAACTTGAGTTGAGTTGAGTCATGTGACACTGTGACTTCCAGTGATGTAACTTCAAAATAAGAGCGCATCAAGAAGTTTAACCATTACAACATCATTAGCTCTCGATCGCTAAGTGCCCCATCAAACAGTTTTTGGGTGTAGGAGTGATTTGTGACAGGGCATACAATATAAAGCCCGATGTTGTTGACAGTCTTATTTTATTTGCCAAAAAATGTCATTAATTAAAATTAGGCAATCTACATGGCGAGTACTAAAGAATCCTTGCAGGATTTTGTTGACATTTTCAGGGTTAATTTTGTAATCTTTGTATCTATGTCATCATTGTGTTACTATGTGCACGTTTTCCCTTGAAAGAAGCACAGATTGGGATTTGTTTATTTCCCCTCCCTCCTTGCTCATGTCTTCTATTTGGCATCTAAGAAACTTGGGACACTAACTAGTGAATCGCCAGGCTTCCTGTTCAGTCTCTCTTTGTTGGTCATTGTTATTTTTCGTTTTTCAGGGGACAGGTTGTGACTGTGAAGCCAAATTCCTTGTGTGTTTTTATACACTTGACCAATACATCTGAATCTGTTTTTGTTTGAAAACAGTACCAGGAGCTGGGCACTTCCGTTAATCGTCAATTCCCGTTGATGACGATGCCCACATTTCAGCACGTGCATCCATCCCCTTCATGCTCTGTGAATGCTTTATAACGTGAAGGCTAGCTAAAATACATGGAATGAGAGGGACCGTATGTACTCACCCTGATTGACGGAAGTAAACATGCTTCAGTTGGTGATCAGTGAGCGTATTTATCCGAGGCTTCACATCATTGTACACTTGCCGCAAGGTGGATGTCGTCAAAGATGGGAATTTCTGATTAACAGAAGGGTCCTTCTCTGGCAGTACTTTTCATTCATGTGAAGTTCAGTGACAGTTTAGTTGCTTCATGTTAATCCCATATTAATCCCAAAGGGAACATTTTTGATGTTGCATTGTTGAGCATTTGAAATGTTTTATTTAGATGTATTAAGGGTTGTGTTTAAAGGGCCATGTCAGATTTTTTACTATTACCTTCATCATTTGATTTTTCTTTATAAAGTAAGGGAAAAGAATCAATACAAATCACAAATTAGATTTTTAGGGTGGGGGGGAAACCAGGGATTTGTTCTAAAGACATATCACCGAGTTCTACTGTGATCAACTATGTGAAAAAGGACAATTATTGGTGTTATCAAATGCAAATACATCAGTTTCACATCCAGTAACTGT
Source organism: Festucalex cinctus (assembly GCF_051991245.1). Classification (NCBI taxonomy): domain Eukaryota; kingdom Metazoa; phylum Chordata; class Actinopteri; order Syngnathiformes; family Syngnathidae; genus Festucalex; species Festucalex cinctus. The sequence goes on along the minus strand of NC_135414.1, from coordinate 16,620,387 downwards.
TGTAAATAGTGTTTACATTCTCCCCAATAAACATAGTGTGCCCGAGGAGTTAAATCCTGATAATGAAAAGGGAAAAAACAAACAAATAAATAAATAAATAAATAAATTAGGAGGACATGGTGAAAAAAGGCGTGAAGTTCTGTTTAGGGATGAGTTGATTATCATCAGTAATACAGAGAATAATTATGAGGAAATGTGAATATTTACATTTATTGGGGTCATAGATGTAGAAAATTGTAAATTGTGACTGTGCTCCTAGTAAAAAAATAAAAATGTTAGTCTGGTGCTCTGCACACAAAATAAAAGTTAGTCTGGAGCCCTGCACTGTTGTGCCATTTGACCTGCTTCTTTCCAAGAACTCTAGAAATCAATACCAGATAAACACTTGAGGCCCAATACTCACTGAACACTTTGAGCTATTTTTTTTATGCCCAGCACAAATGTTTTGCAAGACACAGTCTAAATCTGTGCAAAGGTGGTCTATAATGAGTTTTTGGTATGTTTGGTGTATGAACGCCGCTTGGCTCAGTTAAAAACGGGTGTTTTGCGCCACGGTGTGCATGAACACAGCTCACTTGATTGACCGTCAATCGAAGCAGCTCCTCTAAATGCGGTGCCCAAGAGGCGCACAGTCGTTGACATGGCGGGAGAAGAAACTGATGAGACAAGAAGACCTCCGCCGGCAGATGATGTGAAGTGGGGGACTTGGGGACTGCTTTCAATCATGTTTTTGTGTGACTTTGTGCCATTAAATTGTCATAAGCACCGTTCACTCAGTATATTCCAGTTTTACGCTGTAGTTGTAGTATGTGCGTGCGTGCGTGCGTGTATATGTGTCTGCATGTGTTGAACATTCTGGGGCACCTGTTAAAAATGTAGAGCATACAGCAGGAGGTATATGTGCACCCACAACAGTTTTGGATAATCCTAATTGGACATTGTTAGCTGTTAGTGTGGTGCAATGAAGCGATTATGTCGCTGAGATGAATTTTTTTCCCCCCTCCTGACCACAGGCCAAAGGAGGGTGAAAGCAAGCCGGGGGGGGGGAGATGAGATGAGATACTTGCCCAGCGTTTATACTGCTCTGTTTTTACTATGTATATGACAAAGAAATATCTGGAATCTTAACATTTGTCTTTTTTTTTTGTAGGCTATCTGTTGCACTTTGTTGAATTGCAACTGTGACAACTTTAAGCCTGGGAAGCTGAAACGACGACAGTGTGAAAACTGCAAGCATGGCTGGGTCGCACATGGTAAAAGCTGAATGCTTTCTCTACTACAAAGAAAATTCATACAATTAACTTTGCCTTCCACCAGCTCTGGAATAGGATGAGCGGCCATTCTTAATTGTTTGGGTGTACTTGATCCTGAAAACAAATTACGTATGAAATGTTTTATGCCTGGGAGTTTTGGCAAAAGTGTTGGAAAATTACGGGAAACTCAGAGAATGCATAGTTTTTCAGTTTTGTTTGTTTGTTTGGGTTTTTTTTTTTTTTGGTGATGGGGTGGGGTGTTGTGCCTGCAGCTGCAATATTGGATCATCCTGGCAGTTGAATTACATTTTAATTATAGTGGGAACTCAAGTTATGAACTTAATTGGTTTGTAACCTGATACGTTCATAAATCGAAGTACCGCTAACGTATCCCATTGAAATGAATGGAAATGCAAATAAACCCTTTCATCCCCAAAAGTCAAACATTTTTTTAAACCAAATAAATGTAATACAATATAGAAATAAATGAAAACACACTATTATAAAGACATCCATCAATCCATTCATTTTATTAGCCGCTTACTCCTTACAAGGGTCGCAGGCGTGCTGGAGCCTATCCCAGCCAGCTTCGGGCAGTAGGCGGGGTACACCCTGAACTGGTTGCCAGCCAATCACAGGGAGTGTAACCGAATTGTTTGTAAAAAGTTTGTAATTTGTGGTTTCACCAGTTAGTGGCAATTGCTCTAAGACTGCAAGGGAAGCTTAGATTCCCTTAAATGATGATTGGATTATCTGTCTGAGGCGTTGGGAAAAAAAAAAAAAAAAAAAAAAAAAAAAAAAACTCTTCCCCTCATTTGAATGACCAGCAGCCGCCACTGGGTTCCACTGTACAATATTTGACTTTGTCTTCTTCTTGAAGACAACATTAATGTTACCTTTTAGCATATGTGTTACACACATTACTTTTGACACTGAACAAATATTTTTGGGGCACTTTTGTATACAATTCATATGCTGCCAGATATATCTTGGCTGTACAAACAGAAACCGACTATCATTGTATTCAAATGTTTATTTAAAAGCAACATTCAATGTTGTGGTGCCGTGCGATGAATGTAACATTCAGGGAATGTGATTTTTTTTTTCTCCTCCCCCCCTCCCAAATTATGTGTGCATATTCTAGCTCTGAGTAAATTAAAGGTGCACCACATGTATCAGAACGGCCAGGTGGAGATTGTGCATTCCAACGTGGTGTTTGACATCTGCAGCCTGATGCTGTATGGGACCCAAGCCATTCCCATACGCCTGAAGATCCTCTTGGACCGCCTTCTCTCGGTTCTCAAACAGGAAGAGGTTATCAAGATCCTGAATGCGCTTGACTGGACACTGCAGGACTACATACGAGGATATGCACTCCAGGTAAACACGAGCGGGTGGGTTGGGGCGACTCACAATTATGTGAAAATGTTTTTATGCTTAAACCTCAATTTTGTTTTTCTTGGTTTACATGTCAATCGAGATTGTAAGGTCCGAACAATGACGGTTCTATGCCAATTTTGCTGAAAGGGTCTGGCTGGGTCAAGGGGGGCTTTTTTTTTTTTTTTGCCAAGGATTAAATACAAGAGAGACAAAAATTCAAAATCTGGAGATTTATTTTCATTCATAAAAAAACTAGTAATTAATCATTGTAGCCAAAAGTGAAGCGCCTAACAGAAAACATTGGGGAAAAAAAATATTACTTTTGTGACTCTGTAAATAGCTGTCGTGACTGTATTTTGCGGTTTGGTGATTTCTGGCAAACCGAGCAACCATTTGCCAAGATTTAATGCCTTGTCTCTCTTACAATCAATGCTCAGTACACCCAGATTTTTTTAATCTTCCATCATTCATGTTGGCAACCGCTATTTTACAGAGTCCATACTAACAGAATATGTTTATATAAACATATTCTGAATGGACACATTATTTACAAAGTCAATTCCAATGAAGTTGTGAGGTTGTATTTTAAACATTAAAAAAAAAAAAAAAAAAAAAACAGAATACAATTATTAGCAAATCCTGTTTAACATATATTTAATTGAATCCACTACAACATTTTTTTTGTATTTTTTTTTTTTTTTTTTTTTTTTTCAGCAAATCTATAATTTATCTATAACTTAGAATTTGATGGCTGCAACATGTTACTAAAAAGCTGGGACAGGTGGCAAAAAAGAAGCAAGTTGAGGAGTGCTCATCAAACACCTGTTTGGAATAACCCACAGGTGAACATGCTAAATGGGAACATGTGAGTGTCATGGTTGGGATAAAATGAGCTTCTCTGAATTGTCATTCACAAGCAAAGATGGGGAAAGGTTCACCTCTGTGAACAATTGCGTGAGAAAATAGTCGAACAGATTGAGAACAGTGTTCCTCAACGTACAATAGCAAGGAATTTAGGAATTTCATCATCTATGGTCTATCAGATCATCAAAAAGTTTCCGCAAATCTGGAGAAATCAGTTATATGTAAAGCCGAAAATAGTCAATAGTCACTGGCTAGGTCTCCCACTTTATTTGCTGGATTTTGAAACGAAATAAATGGTGCCCTCTGGCAGCTCACAGAGAACTTTCCAGGATGGACCAGGCTCCTCCCTCCCCTCCTCTGACTCCTCTCAATGAAGAGGAGCAGCAGCTCTACCCTGATCCCTCTGGAAGACTGAGCTTCACACCCTATTGCTAAGGGAGAGCCCGGAAACACAGTGGAGGAAACTCATTTACGACCCACAACTGTATGTGTTCATGTGTGTAACTCACACAATGAAGGTGACTCACATTTTAGTACAGACAGACACAGTAGTTGGCTTGGTTGATTCTGTGTGAATGTCACCCATAGACTAGGATTTAAAAAAAAAAAAAAAAATTTTAGTAGAAGTGGAGTTAGTGACGTATAAAACTGACCAGCTGAAACAGCCCATTTGAGAGTGCTGTTTGAGCTACTTTGATACAAACGCCCACAGGAAAGGGAAACATGGGTCATTTATCTCACAGCTTTAGGGACTTAGTCAGGCTATAGTAAGGCATATTTATGATCAAAAACCTAAAAAAGTGAACATTTAATTTCAGGGGACCTTTAAAAAATGGCAAGTTACTTTTATCTAGTATTTTTGACCCAGGTGTTGAGACGGTAAAGCCCAAGTTAGATAACATTTTTAGGACAAGGGCACAAAATATGAACCCTGTAAATGTGCAAAAATTGACCAAGATAGACAAAGCTCAGTTACTCTTCATTTGAGCACATGGCTTCAATGGACTTTTATGTATGTCTCAAGGTGCTTTACGTGACATCCAATTTTTGTCGGTCTATGTAAAAAATACGAGGATTGGATTTTGTTTATCCATTGCAGTTTTGCAATTGTGCATGATAACTTTAAAATATCAAAATTTTCACAAGTTTGGTGAGTTCTCGTAAATGTTGGCTACATGTGCAATGATAATAATATTAAAAACAACAACAACAACAATAATAATAATAATAATAATAATAATAATAATAATAATAAAATAATAATAATAATAATAATAATAATAATAATAATCCATCCATTTTCTTAACCGCTTACTCCTTACAAGGGTCGCTGGGGTGCTTCAGCCTATCCCAGCTGGGTTTGGGCAGTAGGCGGGGTACACCCTGAACTGGTTGCCAGCAGGGCACACAGAGACCAACAACCATCCAATTCAGAGCACCCAATTAGCCTGCCATGCATGTCTTTGGAATGTGGGAGGAGACCAGAGTAGTAGTAGTAGTAATAATAATAATAATAATAATAATAATAATAATAATAATAATAATAATAATAATAATAATAATAATGATAAGAATAATAATAATAATAATAACCATCATCATCATCATAATAAGAAGGATTATTATTATTATAAACCAATCTTTTGAGCACATGTGGTCTTACTATCATTGGAGGTACATTTATAAATACCATGTTTTGCACACCACATTTATTGTCACATTGCAGCCATGCTTGTAGCGGTCTGGACTACACGCAATGTCAGATTCTCTCATTTAATTAAAACATCACATATTCAAGTTGGGCAGCATACTAATTTCAGTGAGCTCATCCAATGGCAAACATCGAGTTGGAATCCTTGACAGGCTGCCAGTGAATGCTTTGTGATGAAATATTAATCATTGTTTCAACATGAAGCTGCTCCACACTTTCAAAGACAGTCAAACCTACATGTGATCACCACTGGGCCAAGGGAGAGGTATTGATCAAGCCGGCTTTGCTTGTTCAGTAAGAAGCCCCTTCTGCTCATTCCTTCCTTCTTTCTTTGTGAATCTCAATATCTCATATGTGTGTGATTTTGGGAAAAGATTGAAATGTGATTTTTCCTGACAAATATTGCAATTTTGATTCAGTTCATGATTTTTTATTTTAAATCAAGCTTTGCAATATATGTGCAATATTCTGTGCAATATTAGCCATGTACTGTAAAATGTATGTATCTAATGTATAAAATGTATGTAAAATGTATAATAGTGGCCAGCACAGTGGCTGATGGGTTAGCACATTTGCCTCCCAGTGCTCAGGACGCCCGAACAAGTCCAGTCTTCCTGGGTGGAGTTTGATGTTCTTCTTGTGGCTGCGTTGTTAAACATAAACAAGAGGACTTGATCCGATTTCTTTATTCTGCAGGTTTTACCATCAAGCCTGTAGTATAAATATGAATAAGTATTGCCAAAGACAAGACTAATGTTGAAATGTTCTCCATCTTTCTTCATTTCCCTCTCACTTTCATTCTATTACATCGATTCATATACCCTTCCCACTTCACTTCCTTGTACTACTTTGCTATCCCATTTTCCCTGTTTTGTCTGTAGGATGTAGCAGGCAAAGTACTGGATCGTTGGGCCATCATGACATTTGAGGAGGAGATTGCAACCCTGCAGCAGTTTCTGCGCTTTGGGGAGACCAAATCCATCGTGGAGCTCATGGCTCTACAGGATAAGGAGGGGCAAGCAGTATTAGTTCCCAGCACTCGCACCATCTCAGATATTCGTACTTTCATTGAGCGAAACACCCCATGCTTCACTGCCAACTTGTCTGCAACAAAATCAGAGAACCAGAAAGGCAACAACATGCACCACTTTGAGAACCTCAATAAAAGCATGAACTTCATGCTGCCTTTCCAGCTATTGAACCCTATTCCAGCTCCATTTCTTGGCTCCCCAACAGGTTCATGCCAGCAGTTTCACCAACAACATCAAGAGTCATGCCAAAGGTCAGTAGAGCCCCATAATCAGAGGCAATGTGATCAAGACCTGGACAATCTAGTAAGTGAAAATTCCAACCATATTGCTTATTCAGCAGACAGCAGCCATATCGCTTCCAACTCTGTCACATTCACTGCTGTTCAAGACCAAACCGGAGACAAACTGGTGGAATGTCTTTCCTCAACAACAAAGACTGAGGTGGACGATTTTTCAACAAGTGACAACTACTCTGATGGCCGAGCCACACCCTCCATAATCTCTGATGCGATTCAAATGTCACCTGTTGGTAAAATGCACAATGGGAGCACTGGATTGGGGCTTTCAATAGGAAGTGGGGCTGGAGGATCTCTGAAGAAGGGCCGTGTATTTTGCAGTGCCTGTGAGAAGACGTTCTATGACAAAGGCACACTGAAAATCCATTACAATGCAGTGCACCTGAAGATTAAACACAAATGTACAATTGAAGGATGCAACATGGTATTCAGTTCACTGCGCAGTCGCAACCGCCACAGTGCCAATCCCAACCCACGACTTCACATGCCCATGAATCGCAACAACAGAGACAAAGACATACGGGACAATTCATCTGCTGAAGATTACTCTCCTGGAGAGAAAATATCTGAATATGTCACATCCATTCCAATATGCTCTACAGAGAGTCACAAATCCGTTTCCAGCTACATGGTGAACCAAGTGGATTGCGGCCCAAAGATGCACGGCAGCTCTTTCCCCAGTGTAGGCCAGAGTGGCATTCTCTTTCCAAATTTGAAGACAGTACAGCCAGTCCTGCCGTTCTACCGCAGTCTTGTTACACCGGCAGAGCTTGCTAACACCCCAGGAACACTACCCTCACTCCCCCTAGTGTCATCCTCGGTGTCTGTAAAACCTACCACTGTTCCTGACATCTGCAATGCTGACCCCATACCAAAAAAGAAGTCTCGAAAGTCAAGTATGCCAATAAAGATAGAAAAGGAAACATCAGAGCCAGATGAACAGATTGATAAAGGGAGTAACTTTGAAGAGGACATTCCTTTCCTGGACAGAAACAAAGAAGAATGTGGTGGTCACAGAGCAGAAGCGAAAATTATTTTCATGGGAGCTGGGGTTGACCATGAAGAGAAAGGAATATATTTTGATGAGCATCGAGAAAGCAAAGATAGCAAGTCTTTATTGGACCAAACCATTGGGATGTTAAAGGAAGAGCACGAGGATGACACCATACAGCAAGGAGAAACAATAACAACCATTAGCCCATCATCTCCTTTAAGAAACAAATTGATCAAGACCCTTCATGACAGCCTGTTTGCCAGTCAGAAACTCAGTTTTAATGAGGAAAGTAATGACAAAGAGGTTAAAAATACACTATCTGAAGATGATCAAATGTCAAAGCTGAAGCACAGGCTGACGAACGGAAATGCACTTCAACTGTCAGACCACAAGAAGGAAGAAGCATCTGAGGCCTGCGTAGACTATCACAATAACTCAAGTGTATCAGACCTTGACCCCACTACTCACCAGTTTTGCCACTGTGAAATCTGTGGTAAGACTTTTAAGAACCCCGACAGTGTCAAGACGCACTACCAAAATGTGCACCTGAAGGAGGTGCACATGTGTACAGTGAATGGCTGCAGTGCAACATTTCCCTCACGCAGGAGCCGAGACCGGTGAGATAAAGAGAAGCTTGCGTCTCAACACATTTAAACTATTGCCTAAGCCAAATGAATTTATGCATAAGTAAAATGGTGAACAAGGGGTAACAATTTCATTATTTGTTACAGTTTCTTGTTTTGTTACCTTATTACTGCACAGACGATTAATGTTTCATGTACAGCACTTTGTATACAGCAATGCCAGTTCTTAAAGCGCTTTATAAAGAAAGTTGAGTTGAGTAAATTATGAATGGACAGTGAAATCCTGTTAAATTGAAATGCTGGTATTTTTTTTTCTGCAGACATAGTACAAATGTCAACCTTCACCAGAAGCTGTTGACCAAAGACCATGAAAACCAAGCAAAACTCCTCTACACTCCCTCAAACCAATGCAAGGAGAGAGACTCTCTTGCCAGGGAATGCAGCCAGGATCTGTCAGATAGAGCTCTGTCTCTTCAAGACTCAATCTGCCAGCACTCTGTGATCTTCAGAGGACACAATCGCATGGGTTTGGTGTATCCCATGAGCAAAATTCCTATACCTTTAGAAAGTAATGGGACATCTCACAAAACAGGGATCCAGCGGTTAAATGGGGGAAGTGGTGAAGATGGAATAGTACTGGACCTAAGCACCTCTTCCTGTGCGCCAACTCACTGCCATAGCAGTGCTCGATCTTGCTGGGACTCAGATGGAGTTGAACATGAGGAAGGGGATGGGGCAAATTTGGATGTTGAAGCAGTTTATATGGAGGACAGTGATGACAGCTGTGATAATGTCAGTATAGGGACGCCTCAGAGAGGAACACTGTTGCACGGTGGAGGCGAGATCTCGATTTGTGGTGGGGAAGCACAGAATGGACTTCAGGGAGGGGAAAGTGAATCGCCAGTGACCTGCCACTTGTGCCAAAAGGTCTACAGCAACAAGGGGACATTCAGGGCCCACTACAAGACTGTCCATCTCAAATTGCTTCACAAATGTAAAGTTCCTGGGTGTGACACTACGTTTTCTTCAGTACGCAGCAGAAACAGGCATAGCCAGAACCCAAACCTCCACAGAAACCTGGTTGTTACCACAGGCATGTCTATGGACCAGGGATAGAGATTTTGGCAAATTTCACTCTGTCCGGTCATCCTTATTTTGTTCATTTTAGAGCAATTGAAGAGCTCATCAAATTAGGACTTAGAAAATCAGTCCACCTGATCAAAATGTTTGTGAGAAAGAAAACCGTTGAAAGTACAATCTTCTCTGTATAAACAACTGAACAATACATGTGCCAGTGTAAGTCTTGTGCAATGGAATCTTGCTGGGCTCTGTGTCCAAATTTCAACACACATAGGGGTAGATTCACTAAGAATGCGCTGCGTCCGCTAATAGCGCGAAATATTGCACCACAACGGCACCCGCAGTCTGCGCCCAGTTAATCATATACCGGCGTAAACATGCCTACAAAACTGAGAGCTGGGAGCAAATTTGCGCCTGATTTACAACACATGGCAATGGATTTGCGCCCAAAACATTGTAGTATAGTACCAGTTGTGGGAAAGATTACATTAGAAAGCGAGATTGGGCCAAGAGGGGCAGAAGCGTTTTCCTCATTTAGCACCATTAATCTGTACAAAGCAGAGAGGACAACAATGTCATTCATTCATAAAGGTACAAATTATTGGTGCAATTGTTTTTTTTTTTTAAATATATATTTTCAGAGGTTGACATGGGTGAACAGTATGGATCTGGCACGTAAAAATGAGCATAAAATGCCCCCCAACCCCACCGCCATTAACGATCAGCCCGGGTTACGTCATGTGTTGTTAACCAACATATAGAACAATGTCCCCCCTCTCTCTCTTTCTCTCTTCCCTTTCTGCGTGATCAGCCTGAATGCGACGGGCTCTCATACCACAGCACTGCTATCATGATCCCGGGATCAAGGAAGTGCCAAGTTTACACCAGCCTTCCATAAACGTTATTTGCGCCACTATAACTCCGTGTGGCTATTAGCGCTATCAATGAGTCTCATTTGCATTGAGGTGGGCATAATATGCGCCAATGCAAATTACATAATTTACATACGAGCAAATACCAGCGGCGCACCAGGGTGCAATCTGGTTGGCAGAGAATTTAGTGACGGATTTCCCCATCTGCGCGTGTTTAGTGAATTAGGCGCTCCCGGATTGCTCAATTTTTACCGGTTAGCGGCGCGCAAAGGCTACGCAAACCTTTAGTGAATCTACCCCAAAGTTTCAATTTATAGACAGAGATTATTCCGCATATTTTTTCCCCCCCTTTTCATCTGAGAAAATGGGGCGCCATTAAAGGCGACTTGGCAGGCTACTGTTTTGTATCCCCCATTCGTCGTCGTTTCTCTATGTCTCAATGGGTTGTCTCCGTTTCATTTTGTTGCACTTTGTGATACAATGACAATAAAGCTAGTCTGATTATGAATTGCATATGTATACAGGAGTGTCTCAGAAAATTAGAATATTGTGATAAAGTTATTTATTTTCTGTAATGCAATTAAAAAATCCAAATGTCATACATTCTGGATTCATTACAAATCAACTGAAATATTGAAAGCCTTATTATTTTAATATTGCTGATTATGGCTTACAGCTTAAACAAAACTCAAATATCATATCTCAAAATATTAGAATATTATGAAAAAGTATACTAGTAGGCTATTCAACTAATCTCTTGAATCGTCTAATTAACTCAAAACACCTGCAGCAAGTGTTTCCAAGTGAATCCAGAATGTATGACATTTTTGGTTTTTTTAATTGCATTACAGAAAATAAAGGACTTTATCACAATATTCTAATTTTCTGGAACAGTCCTGTATAATTAGGGGTGCAACAATACACAACATTCCTTGTTTCAATTCGATATATATTTTGTCAATACATTTTCTTGATGAAATAAATATTTTAATTGGAACATTTTCATACATTTTTATTTCCATTCTATGCTTTACATTGCCCTCTTTGCTGTCTAAGGTCTACATTCTCCATGATAAAAGACGCAAGGATGATTTTATACCATTTCTTCTTTGCACAAAGTTCTGTCCCAGCAGGAAATACACTCTCTTCATCCTCAGTTCACTCACTCACTGGACAATATTCGGTCACATTCAAGGGGTGCTAACAGCTGATTCTGAACCACTACAAATTGTGCGTCCCTGCCCACTGACGATGCCCACTGACAATGCAGACAAGGTAAAAAAAAAGGTGGACAAGTTGAGAAACTCCCATAGCCGAGATGACAACCCACTTTCACAACACTTTGTCTGAATTTGTATATTTTAAACAGTATGTCAAGTCAAAATTCTGTATTGCCGTTTCATGGGTCAAACTAGCCGAATGTACTTTACAATGTTTTAATGAAGTTTTGCAATTGTATCCAATAATTTATCAATCTAAAATATTTTCTCGTTCCCTCCACCATCGATCAAGAGCAAATGTATATTACACCGAATGACATTACACTTATCAAGGCAGCTAACATGGTATTCGTGTTTGTGCTTTTGTTTGAAACCAATTGACATCACTTCCAGTACACTAATCAGAAGATTGGCGCTAATTTCACTATCGACACGACAATATGTTTGTATGCACGTGCATTACACTGACACGACTTACTGGCCAACGATGCTCACCGTCGATTGGACTCACCAGGGTGTGTGCACAACGGACGTTGAATGAACTCACCACTGCGTGCACGACGGACAATATGTTGGACCAACAATTGGCCCCTCATGGATGAAGACACAAGGCAGCCATTTTACATTGTCACTGTTACTGCAAGATGGCTGCCGGTGGCTTCACTTCTCACTACAGTGAGTAAGCGGCATTGTGAGTCATCATCTATAGGTCCATGCTCACCATGCTGCCTACTCGCCGTAGTATGAAGTGAAGCCACCGGCGGACATCTTACATTGCCACTCGCTGAGCGCATCTAACTTAAATCCATTAATTTATCTTCAGCGTTTTCATGTTATTTTGCGTCTCCGCGGTGGAAGTAAGTATGGGAGAAGAACTGCACACACATTTAATCGGTAAAAGTGCGATTATAACATTTCTCCGAGTGTTACTCAAAGATTTGTCTGCATCATGTTGTCAGAATCATCAGTTATGAAAAGAAAGCAAAGGCCATCAGGGAGCTGCGAAATGTAAACCTAATCTCTGTAAATCACGATATTGAGAATGCAAACAGGGAAAGTCGTTCTTTGAGAGGCTTTCATTGCTCCATACAAAGATCCTGACATAAATCACAAATAACAGGAGCAACGTAAGATGGTTTCCATCTGGCTGCAGTTGTGAAAAGCACATTGTGAGTCCATCATATAGGCTATACGTCAGGTGCGCACATACTACGTATAGCGTCATATGGACACTGCGGATGCACAATTTACATGAACTAAAGTCACAAAAGATCATTATACAAATGCATGCAAATTAGTCAATGGTTTAAAAACCCCAATTAAAAGAAAGATTTGGCATTTCTCTTAAAGAATAAATCACATTTTGACCTTTTTTTGTACAGGATTTGTAGTTTTGTGTCATTTGGGGTTTAGAAAAAGTAGGATTCCAAGAAGGCTTTGTTGCAACTATAATTAAAACTTGTGACTGTGTTTATTGATCATGTGTTATTTTATGCAGGCATGGTTGCAGGGGTGTAGTTTCTAGCCTTGTATTAAGTTATTGCTACTTCTTGTGACTTCTGCTGACACCCCAAGTAAATACATACCTATACGTATATCTCGCAATGTGCAGGTGTACTTTTAATCGAGAGGTCAGGCACAACTACCACAGCCAGTTTTCTTTGCTAATTTTCATAATAATCTTGTCCGTTGTACTGAGCGATTCAAACATGCACAGGAATCGTTGCACCCCTAATATATATATATATATATATATATATATATATATATATATATATATATATATATATATATATATATATATATATATATATATATATGTATATTTCTTGGTGTTTTTATGTTCAATTATCAGATCTTTATTACAAAGGTGCGCATAATATAATAAACCAAAAACAATTGTGAGGAAACTTGTACGTGTCGTGGTTAATTTAGACAATACAGGGAGTCCTCGAGTGAAGGCGCACTCGACTTAAAGCGTTTCGACTTTACAACGGTTACGCCAGGTCCGCCATTTTGGCCCCATCAGCTATTTTAGCTCCTCATCCGCCATATAGCCCGCAGTGTTTTCCTCTCATCCGCTATTTAGCCCTTAGCTAGTGCTAGCACTTGGGCACTTGTGGGAGTATTTTTGGCTTTTTCGCCCTCTTTTTTTTTCCCCACATCATGGCACCCAAGAAGAAAGCTACGTCTTCTATCAATGTTTTGTCCAGCCAAAAGAAAAGCATATACCATGGAAACGAAGCTAGACATCATAAAAAGATCGCAGAAAGGAGAGACACAGACAAAAATTGGCAAAGACTCGGCCTTCAGTCGGACAGCATCTTATTTTTTTAATTTGAAAGTATTTTAGATTTTTTTTATGCAAATCATTTTGATGTAACTATTGACTTTAATGGGGAAATTCGACTTAAGTCAAAATTCGGGTCACATCGCTAGCGTAGGAACGGAACTCCAATGTAACTCGAGGACTCCCTGTCGTTGTCAAAAAAAAACAAAAAAAACAAAACAAAACCCTCAAAGATTTGTGTTTGTTAGCTGACCAGTAACTTGTTGTTTTTATATTGGTTTATTTATTGTATACGAGTAGTTCTCTTTCTATACAGTTCTGTTATACACTTAAAAATGTCAACCAAAGATTTTTCACTTCACAGGTGTATAAAGAAACAACCTTCACATTCACTGAGGAGGATGCAGTATTAAAAAAAAAAAAAAAAAAAAAAGAAGAAAAAGCCATGTCCAAACTTTATAATCTTAACACCAGTATTCAGACAACAGCTCTGTTGTCATAAAAAAAAAAGAAGCAACATTTAAAAAAAAAAAAAAAAAAAAAAAAAAAAAGACAAAAGTCTTGGTTTATGGGATTTGCAAATCACATGGGACCTGATTTAACGTGATTTAACAAAATAATTTACCATAATTTCTATATAGCGCAAAAAAAAAAACAAAAAAAAAAAACAACACAATAGCTAAATTTAGCCATAAACCAAATATGCATTTACACACTATTGGCTGCATGGCTTTATTAGCCGCGGTCTTTTATTAGTCAGATGAGATGAGACGATCGGTAAATCTATTAGAGGCACTAAGCTCTTTAGTAATAATCGCTAAACGATTTGAGTCACTTTTAAAGCCACATTGTTCAAAGAGTGAGGAAAAAGTAGAGGCTTATAGTCGTGAATTACGTTATTCCCCTGTCTTGTCCTGGCTGACTGGACAAAAAAAAAAATATATATCTTGCAGATATTTAATGTATGTAGTCTTGCAATACATGTACTGTGACTGAGTCAAACACTGAAAGCTAAAATATTAATAAAGATGATGTTAATGTGTTTACAAATTAACATACATAAATGCAAAGTCATGAATAAACTGTTTATTAAACTGTGAATACATAACTGGGTTTGCTAACTAAAACATGGTGGTAAAAATGGTAATTAGAGTACTGTAATTTCATGATTTACAATTTGTATATTTTATTTTTTTAATGAATGATAGAAAGGTTGCTTTGATAAAGTATATACTGTACTTTCGCTAAGGTTTTTGTTTTGTTTTTTTGGTGTGTGCTACCAAGCATTGGGTGATGTGCATTGTTAATTGTATTCTCTCTGTCATTTTTTTTAAACTGGTAGTGAAATGACAATAATTCTTTCTTTCTTTCTTTCTCATCATTTTAGAATGTCCATCCCAAATAAATAAAAAAGCCATATATTTGAATGGTTATTCTCTTCCAATTTTCCATTCATTAAAACCCTTTAAGACCCTGTAAAATCATTTTCGTCATGTTTTTCTAAAAATAAACACATTAAATATGTTTGAAGATAAATGCAATAAGGTGCAAAGCCAGGGAACAATATATGCAACATTACATAAAAATTTTGGTGTGGTTGTCAAATCAAAACAGTGGTAAAAAATGGTGTTCACTTTTTTTGTTTGGTGCTCAGTTTTCCCCCGGCCCACAGACCTCATAGGTGAACGGAAACATTAGCAAGGGGTGCAACTTTCAAAAGCTTCTTGCGCCTCAAATCGATTCTCAATAAAGGATTCATTTGGCCTTCAGCAAACTTTCAGCAGTTTCTTATGAATCCACATCTGAAAGAAAAGAATGACTCACCAAATGCACACAAGAAAACCAAAGGACTTTAGATTTTATTGTGTGTCCAAAGGATCTGAAGTTGTTCGGCTTTAACTGTAAAGTGCAGCCACTGATATTATCAAAGGCAGGCTTTTATGTACAGAAATAGAATACTGTACAGTTAATTTTAAAGTCATGCTAACGCTATACTATATTATGCACATACATCAATCAGGGCTGCGGATTAACATTTTTTGCTCGGAGTGCGGTAGCCCCTAACCTAAAATTTTAAGAACGCAGGAAGAAAATTTAGGGGGTGCACACGGTAGTGACATTATACTACAATGTTTTTGATTCATATTTTTTCCACATCATAAACCCCACATATACATTTAGCTATATCTTAAATACTAAAAATGTCAAGTTAATGTTTAGACCAGAAGTGCAAGTATTGTAAAGGTTTCCTCTGGCCACTAGGGGTCCCGAGGGAATTAGATTTAGAGTACTGTCTCGCGTAGCAGTTCACCATTTTGTAATGTTGCCTATGGGACACAGTGCTACCCGCAATTCATATCAAGCTGCTGACATTATTCATGTTTTCCATTTACGGCATAATACTCCTTCAATATTTTCAAAGCTTTTCGTCCGTCATCTGGCGCATCCATCATAATTAATGAGAGGCTTTTGTCATTGAGGAGTTGAATCATTTTTGCGTATGCGTCAGCATTTTTCTTATAGACTGTTGCTCTTGCAGCATCGGTAGTTGGTTCTTCCAGCACAGTTTCTTTCAGCCCTATTAGATGGAAATGTCCCAACATTTTGGTCTCCCAACGCTCGTACTTGCTTTCTTCTCCGTCGAACGTTAGTCGAGGCAACCTGCTTGATCCTCGTGGATCCATGATGCTAGTTAGCTCTTCTTGCTAATTAGCCGTCCATTACACGCTGTTCGTCACGATTTTCTAAACGGTAGCTACTGACCAACTTTCCTTCCGAATCACTCCTGGGCCCATAACCTGTTAAGTTTTGGCAGCTTAACGATGCATTCGGATGAATGGATGACGGAAAGATGAAGTTTCTTTAGCCAAGTATGGCGTATTTATTGCGGAGCACAACAAACACGTCTGCACTCAACAGCCTCCAGGCTTAAAGTAAAAGGAATATAAAAGAACAAAGGAAGATAAAAGAACAGAGTATATATATATATATATATATATAGAGAGAGAGAGAGAGAGAGAGAGAGAGAGAGAGAGAGAGAGAGAGAGAGAGAGAGAGAGAGAGAGAGAGAGAGACTGAATTGAGAAAGAATTGTCAAGTGGTCGTTAGCAGTCAAAACATAACATTTTGAAATTGTATTTTCCATTTCTCACAAAACAATTACCCCTGCCAAAATGAAATAAATACAATAAACATGTTTCAGTGTTTAATTATCATCTACTATAGCCTGATAGTCTTCACTTGTCATCTGGCAGCGTTTCACAAGAGCCTATAAATGGAAGAGCACTTTTAGCTTTCAGACGGCTAATCAGTCAAGAATGTTAGTGGCTACTATCACTTGGTCCTCCACTGGAGGAAGCAGGCTGTCTCTTGGTTTTAAAATTGACCTGGAAGACAAGCGACAAGTGAGTGTGCCGAGTGACATCCTTATCGAGGTAAGATGCGAGCGCGCTCTTGCAAGCCACGTCTCAGAAGGGTGGCAGAAAGAGAGAAGCTTCAAGCAGAGGACTGGTCAACTTAAAGCCTGGAAGAGACTGAGTGAAGCTCAACCTTTTTTTGTTTTTGCGAAAGATGATCAGTAGAACTGAGAAGACACCAAATCCCAAATCGGAATATTTAGTTTGGCAGGGTATTTGTTTATTCAGGTTTTCAGCAATTGCAAGCAGTTGAAGGTAAAGAGGAGCTGAGCGGAGGATCTATCAAGAGAGACTGTTCCAAGGGAACAGGTGCTCACAGACGACCATGACGGAATGGACCCTCCTCAAACGTCTCCTGGATGCTGTCCACCAACACTCCACCATGATCGGCCGCCTGTGGCTCACTGTGATGGTCATTTTCCGACTGCTGGTTGTTGCCGTGGCGACCGAAGACGTCTACACGGACGAGCAGGAGATGTTCGTGTGCAACACGCTGCAGCCGGGATGCTCGACTGTCTGCTACGATGCGTTTGCGCCCATCTCGCAACCTCGCTTCTGGGTCTTTCACATCATCAGCGTCTCCACTCCGTCCCTCTGCTTCATCATTTACACCTGGCACAATTTAGCCAAGCTGCCTCAAAGGTCCATCCAGATGCAGCGGGAAGAAGAAGAGTTCTCAGGGCGGTCGGGCCCTAGTGATCGGAGATGTGACACTGACAGTTGCTCCATCTGCTCCCAGAAGCGTGGAGATGAGAGTCCGGCACGTGTCCTTCGTGGCATCACTGAGGACTTACAGTGTGCAGACCCCAAAAGCATGGCGTCATTTCGTCCGGCTCACGTTTTCAGCCACAAGGACGGACGTGCGCAAGGTCACGCCGTGTCAGGAGTGCTGTCCAAATTTTATGTCTTGCATGTGTGTTTGCGTGCCGTTCTCGAGGTGGGCTTTGTGGTGGCCCAGTGGAAGCTGTTTGGATTTCAGGTGCCGGTCCATTTTCTATGCTCCTCCGCCCCCTGCAGCCAGCCAGTTGACTGCTATGTTTCCAGGCCCACTGAGAAGACAATCTTCTTGCTGTTTATGTTCTGTGTGGGAGTTTTCTGCATTGTGCTCAACCTGCTTGAGCTCAACCACCTGGGATGGAAAAAGATCCATCAAGCAGTGAGGAAGAAAGAGAGAGGGTCTTGGGGCCATTGCACAGGAATGAAGGGATATGACACACCCTCCTTTGCATCATGTCGGGGTTTCGGGGATGTGACAAGTACTGTTTCACTACCTACTTTGGACCTGGTAATGGGTCACCAACCAGATGGCACATGTGTGGTCAATTTTGGAAAAATCAGGGAGGCAGAAGTGGTTCGAGAATTTGGACGGCCGCGCCCAAACGGGCAAAAATCCCACATAGGAGGAAGACAGCCTCTGAAGACTATGAAGGGAAAAAGAGCCTCAAAAGCGAGGGGAACAGAGGTTTGGATATAGTCGAGCAGTGTTTCTCAAAGTGTGGCCCATTGATAACAGGCGGTCAAGCAGTTTCTTTTTGGGATGCTCAGATTTCCAGATACAGTATTCCCTCACTATAAGGCGGTTCACTTTTTTTTTTTTTTTTTTTACAGTAATGTACCTATTTTATAAAATGTATGAAGATTTTAACATTGAGAATGTTTAAACAAGAGAGAATTGTGAGAAAATGTAAATGCCTCGATGAGAAAACTGTGGTGAGGTGTTTCAGAGCCTTATAACATTTATAATAAATGTTAAACAAAGTTAACTACTTTGCGGATTTCATTTATTGCGGGTATTTTTTGGAACCGAAACCCAGCGGAAAACGAGGGGACACTGTACTGTAAGATAATGTTTCAAGTAACATATTTGAAGTAGCAAAAGTTAATTGGAAATTAATGGACTGGTAATTATAATTGTTAAAAGTAATACAATGTTAAACAAATCAGCATGAATCAGTTATCGAAAAAGTTGTATCTGTGCAACTCTATTTGATTGCATATTTATAATACAGTACATATATTCAAATTTAAGGAACCACCAGTAAATATGTGTAGAATAAAACGAAAAAAATGTGGAACCGATTTTTTTTTGATTTTTTTTAAGGAGCATATTTAGGACAAATCTGATTCACTGAGCTAGTCTGAGCATAATCAGTTTTTTGTTACACAGAACACGACATTTTTTTACACCCCTCACAAACATTTAGATGAGTATTTGCAGTCACCTTACTTTTGAAGAATTATATATTGTGTATATTTGTATCTGAATGTATGGACCGACCGACAGATCTATCTATTGATCAGACGTCACATAACCCAAGGAAAATTTTGATTTAGTATTTTTCTCTTACCACAGGTCATATTGTGATCTTTGCTGCTCTGCTGCACTTGTACCTTAAACATGGCGGCACGGTGGCTGACTGGTTAGCACATCCGCAAGATCAAGTCCACACTGTAAAAAGTTTTACTCCCTTTTTAAAAAAAAAAAAACGATGTCCAGATATCACATGTAAAATATTTGACTTCACAGAAACGAAATTGAGTGACTTCGTATAACCTGATTATTTCATGTTGATGTAAACAACTTGAACCAACCTTAATTTTTTGCATTATTCCAAAATATTTTAACATTTTAGTTCCTGAAACAAACTAATTCATTTACTTTTAACTGAATTAACATATTTACTTTGACATCCCACATTTTATAAAGTACCACAGATTGTCAGTGAGCAGCAGCAGGCACTCAGAGACCATTTGGTAATCTAACCCTCCAATTCCAACCTACCGAAGCAGGGATTCAACCCACGATCTCCCAGTCACAGGGTGGACTGAGCTGGTTTAGTTTGACACACGCACACACACAAGTGTAATATTGGGTCTGATTTTTATTTTATTTTATTTTTTTTGTAACAGTTAAGACAATTCTAGAGCTCTACTTTTCAGCTGAGCTGGCAGCTATCCAATCTAACTTGGGGTAAGAGGCATGTGTATATACACCCTGGACTGCATATCAATTGCTAGATATAAAAGATTTTTTAAAAAGTGCATTAGCGTCTTAAGTAAATTTGTAGTTCAGTGTGTTAATCATCATCTCTTTAGAATTCTTAGTACAAAAAAGTGCCGAAATCACCCTTGCCATTGCGTTTGAACTGATTTCCCTCAATAGAAATGAATATCTTGTGGTCAATCAGGTCTTGCATAGCTACGGTACAGGATTTGCGCTTGTTCACACTCGGTTGACGACAAAACTGCCAATTCCTTGCAGAGTTCGCATTGCGGGCCTGACGTGTATTCTCTGTCAATGTGGGCGGCACGTCTTCTAAATTGCTTGTCATTTGGCTTGGTGTGGTGATTGGTGCTGCAACACTTTTCTGCAGTCCGTCTTCAGGTACCTGTTCAACATCTTTTACTTGCTCCTCTAGAAGAAGAAGAAGAAGAAGAAGAAGAAGAAGAAAGGTTGATTAAGATATTACTCTTTTGATACGAAAGTGTCATGGTGTACACTGCAGACATGGTCTTGGGAAAAAAATAAAAAAAAGATAAAGTTGAAGCCTTTACCTTTGGGAGCACATTTGTCAAGATGAATGTTCTTGTCTTTAGCGTGATTGGGTTTTACAAGAACCACCCCATAGCCTTCATTATTATGAATCACGTTGTTTTCCATGGTGATTGATGGGATCACCTCGACCTCAGCACGTACATCCTGTATTATGAAAGATACAATATTCAATATTGACGTTTGTATACCTAATTGGCCAACGTGTTTTCCAGAGATGATACAATAGTGCCAGGCCATTTTGCAATGTTTTTTTTTTTCTTTATTCAAATGGCGGCCTAATCTGTGTATAATTCAACATCTGTATGCCAATGTTATTCTGAAGGTCATCTCCCCATACTACTTTGCGTCGATAGAAAGAAGCTGCTTGTGCATTGGGAAAGCATTCACATCACTTTTTTTTTTCTTCCACATTTCATCATCTCACAAACTTGTCCCAGGATGAAAAATTACAAACAAAGTCTGATGTTTATCAGACTTTGTCGCTTTTCTCCTATGCCACCACCTGTGGACACAATTCACAAGTTTAACACTTGTCCACCCACCGTGGGTTGATTCATCTTGATGAGAATTCCGTCCTTACAATGGTGGACGCCGTTGCCAACCAGAGTGCACACACTGCCAGGATAAATCTCAATACCAGCCCCCTGCATAGAACACACAGCATGTCACGCTTTCATATAACGTCATATCAACTTGCAAATCAGATATTGACAGGCTTTATTAGATAATGACTAAGGTTAGGACTTAAGAGCTGCTGCAACAGATGAAGAAAATACAAATGCAAAAGATATAAAATTGATCCTTGTACTAAACAAATTACCTTGGATCCATATAGATCACACATATTCATAGTCAGGTGGGCAGATGTTTGGACAACAACTCCGGTAGTCTCACACTGAAGTACACAATTCTCCATGGAGAGACTTCCCTCTCTCACACCTGGTCACCAAACAGATAATACATTAATATCCATAATAAGAGGAAAAAGAAGAAGAAGGTGGGTATTGAAGGTTCCACTGAAGCAATGCATGGACTGTATTTATGAATGAATAGAAATGAGATAAAATGTTCTCGGCAATTAATAATATTGTTAGTCTATAACTACTGACGAGCGATCATTTGAAGAGACACCCTGAGTCATGATAATGGCAATTGGGCTTTAATTGTTAACCAGTGAGTATTGTGAACCTGTTTGGTTGTTTAATTCTACACAAGCAAAATTGCTCAAGTAGGTGTGCATTTATACACCCCAACAGTAATACTTTGGGATTATCACATAAATTGTGGGTATTTTTGGGGTGTTTTCAGTTTTTGTGTTGTTTTTTTTTATTTTATTTTTTTTATTTTTTTTATATAAACATGATACTCACATAAAATTCCCTCAATTGCATCAGATTGAATAAACTTAATGTTGGACATTTTGACATCAGCTCCTGTAGACACAATAAATGAGTCTCCAGTGTACTTCTTCTCGATCACCACATCATCAGGGGGTCCAAATCCTAAGAGGGATATGAATTAGGTTGAGTCAACAGTGAAATAAATATGCCCTGTGTAAGACCAATCTATGTACTGTATATACATTGCATCCAGAAAGTAGTAAACGGCACTTGTTATAGTGTTAGTCCAAAATGAAATCAATCTGGTTTTCCCTCAAGATAAGCACCCCATGACAACCTAAAGAAAGGTTTTGAAATGTTTGCAATGCATATTTCTTAAAAATGAATGAATAAACAAACAAACAAACAAAAAAGGGTGGTTATGTTGGCTCATCAAAAAGTGATGCTAATCTCTTGCTGGAGCGGTTCGGAGTAGAATATAAAAGTGGTTAGGATGAGACTCAACACGTTCACGTCTGAGACTAAGGTCTTCAGTTAGAAAGCAAAGCCTCCATTTACCAGTCAAACTACAATATAGTACGTTCTTGTGGTCATTAGTGACAAAAAGATCAGGCTGCTTGCTCAGTGGGACCCGGTTGGTTATAAGGCACACATCAGGGTTGCTACATTCGCTGCCTCCCAAGTCACGCACAGAGGAAGCAGCGGGATACCATAAAGCACTTGGCTGTAGCAGCCGGCCACTCTGATGATTATTTATTTATTTGTTAAATATTTGGAACAGTCACAAAGTATTACACGCGTACCGAGTAAGCGTCCAAGGATTTCTATAACATTTAGTAACTCTGCATTTTCCCACATAAACATCAATTTGCAGTTTTATGTTCCATTGTCTTTGAGTATGGCACAAAATGCGAATTTTTACTCAAAAACTTGGGATGCAAATCCGCTTATTTCAAGCCTTGCAGTATAATGTGATTTTTTTTTTTCCCCTCAAAATTTTTTTGCAAATAGCTCCAATTTTTCTTCTCATTGTCATGATGTGGTATAATGTGTACAAGTCTGTGATATATGAGGCTGTAACTAAAAAACACAAGGAAAAACTGAAGATCTGTAATAATTTCTGGATGCACTGGACAGTTATTACCCTTTATCCTAATATTTCAAACTGTATACCCTCTATAGTGACGGAGTCCGGAAGCAAGATGGAGCTGGTAACACTGTACACTCCCGGGAGAACAAAGACCATGTCACCCTGATGGCACCCATCCGCCGCAGAAACTGGGTCTCTATGGAACTACATATACACAAACACACACATAATTACAAAGGCACTCGGTTATAGCAAACTAGAAAAAAAAAAAAAAAAAAAAAAAAAGTCCTGAAAGAACAGCTCAAAACCACTGTATTTAAATTGTTATAATATATACAAGCTTATGTGCAGTAATATATAAATTTAAGTATCAGTAAATGTATTACATAAAAGAGGCCAAACTGTGCGGCAATCATTTTAGCATGTTTGTGCGTGCGCCATCACAAGATACTTTACTGCAATGTTAGATTTCTGTTGAGTCGTGTTCATATACAAACCCAATTCCAATGTTGACGTTGGGATGTTGTGGTAAACATAAATAATAACAGAATACAATGATTTGCAAATCACGTCCAACAGATATTTAGTAGAATACACTACAAAGACAAGATATTTAAAGGGATTACACCCTTCCAACAGTTAACTATAGGCATATAATAATTAAATCATACTTTCGGCACCATGGCGATGTAATTTTTAATGAAACATTAGGCGTTTTGCTGGTTATTTTTCTAACGCGGAAGTAAAACGTCCGGTTCAGTAAGACCCCGTGTGGTTGCTGCGTCCCCGGCGAGCCGACTGCAGTCTGTTGTTGTAGCTCTGCATTTGAGCACTCCTCTGAGTACGCCATGCAACTTGACAAAAGCCAATTCTTCAATAAACATTTGAAACAAAACGGCTCCTTGCCGCAAGAAATCGTGGCGTAGGAGGGGAGGAGAGAGAATAAGAGAGAGAGGAAAGGATGAGGAAAATAATAGTAAACCTGGCCTGGTTTTGAACCAGGGACTTGCTGTTTAAAGAGCGAGTACACTAACCACTATACTATTTGTTCAGATAGATTCAACCGTACACAAGTTTTACTTGTAGTTTACTCAACTGGGATTTTAAGACAGATGAAAGAAGAGACTTTAATCTCTCTTTTGATAGGTTCCATGTTTTTATAGCAATGGAACACAATATTCTGTGGGCCTTGCAAAATCCGTCAAAATCCAGTAAAACAGCGAATGGGATTGCTTCTGTGAAAATGGCTGGGAGCAAATGAGATAATAGCACTATATACTTTTGTATATTAAAGTATATTATTTCTTACACAACAAAAGACACCAGGATGTCACAATCATTCATTGGTGTAATTTGACAAGGTATAGTCAACACTCAGAGCAAACAAAGTAATTCTGCGACGGTACGGTGTGGGTACCTGGACTTCAGTGTCCTCGAAAGAAAAGTGATGTAGAAGTCTGTCATTTAGGAGGGAATGCAGTTGATTTGTGGTGCAGGAGGATGTGACCACATGTGCAACCTTGATGCCCGACTCCCTCAGCCCACGACTTTGGATGGACTGATGTCGAGGATTACCTTTGTAGCCCAGAACATATCTGGAATTTAAAAACAGCTTGTGGATTAGAAGAGGATACAGGAGCTAATTGGTAAACATTTCAAGTGAAACATTTCACTTGCCGTAACAATGGGTTCTCAATCAAGTACAACTTCCATTTGAATGTTTCCAGCTGGTCGCAGAGCTTCAAGCACTCCACCATGGATATATTATCCAGCTCTGAGTCCAAGTCATTGCTGAGGCTTCTGCGTAGCAGTGAAAACTGCTGAAAGCACTGTGTACATTTTTCCAATACGAGCTTGTATTCTGTCACAAGACCTGCTGGGACTCTTTCCTCTAAGATGTCATAGTACCTGAGATAAGAGACATGTAATAGGATTTCTAAATATTTATATATTTTGAATCACTAATATGATACGATACACTTACAGTCTAAGACGAGGCTCGACACAACGGACAAAGTAGTCAAAGTCGTCGTCTTCATCTTCATCATCCCACAGTCTCCAGACATGCTTGTAGAAGAATCTGAAAGTACAGTGGCGAGTGTCTAAAACACAATGCAGCGCAACAACGCAACACAACATAACATAACATAACCTAAATCCCTTGCAATTGTACATTGAGAAAACGTTCCTAAACTGATGGACTATTTGCTCATGTGATTGTTCGCAAATTGGTAAACCTCGTCCCATCCTTGCCTGTCAACAATTCAACAGTTAATGGGGATGCTCCTTTTATATGCAATCACATTCACCTGTTTAATATTAACCCAACCTGTTCACCAAACAGTTGATATCATGTTGGGCATCAATTACAAAATAAGACTATATTTCCAAACAATAACGTTTGTCAATTTGAAGTTGACGTGACGTCTGTAGTGGAGTAACCACCTGAATCGCGAGAGTTGGCTTGGCAGGGATGATTAAATTGAATATAGATTGAAAAGGATTTGCAAATCGTTGTATCTTGTTTTTATTTACATTTTCATTATCATTCATTCACATTATCGGTGTTTTAAAAAAACGGATAAAAACACAATGACTAAAAACAGACAAACATATATAGCACAAAATCATGTTGAATTAATTGTAAAATGATTATGTTGAAAACGTCTTGACTGTTTGCTGTCATTAGGTTGTGTTGATCAGGGACATATCAAAAGTTTTACTTCTTTCGGGCCCCCCTTCATTTATTTTATTTTTTCTCCAAAGAGTGAAATAAAAAAAATGTTTAAAAAATTGAAGAAGTTGTTTTCCATGACCTCACCGATCACCTCCCACACCCAAGTTTTTGTCCAAGCTGCGTTTTGCTTGGCCAAGCCAGTACACGCTAGCATCCTCCGGAGTACCTCAGGTCGAAACGGCCCATTAGGACTCCTTCTTCAGCTTGATGATCCCTTACCGCTGGTGTCCACTAACTGGTTCTGGGATTCTGAGGAGTCCTATCAGGCCTTACCTATCTTTTGTAGAGGATCTAAGGATGTCAACACTGCATTCATGGCACAGCCAAAATACAGGAGCAGCTACAACATGTTTTTATGTTTGTATATCCGCACACATCCAGCTCAAAAAACGATCTACTAAGAAAATACACAATCTTGCAGAGCTATTTGCCAGCATTTATAAGTTCCTATCAATTTTTTTTTAAAGGCTAGCTAGCAGACTTTTACCAAAATGTTGCTTCCTTTTACACAACACAGTAAATTGGAGAAAGCCTTACCTGAGATGCTCAATGGCCAAGGCCGTCTGGTCGTAGTCTCCTGATTCTTCATAGACAATCTTAAGCTCCATTAGGGGGACCTTGTGCTGGGTGGCCTCCAAAAGCTCTGCCACGGCTTGCTCGTTAATTTGACATCCCCTGACCTCACATTGTAGAGGAAGCACGGGCTTCACACAAGCCTTTAGATCGCTGAATTCCACATCACAAACCTGAAATAATGCCCATCTATTGGTTCGTTTGAATCAATATGCAACTACACACACATTTGGAATCAGTGTGGGTTTGTTGTAAGGCTGGGTATCGATTCAGATTTCCAAAATCGATTCAATTCATAAGGGCCCGATTCGATTCGATTCACATTGATTTTCGATTCAGTTAAGGATTTCATGCAGTACCAATATTACTTTTATGGAAGACATTCCCAGAAGTACCAATGCTGCAAAATAGTAGAAATGTCTTTCTCTTACTTGGTGCATTAGTAAAAATGTGAATATTTACATTTATAATTGAATCCAATAAGTTACATTAATCATGTATGTTTTATTGAATGTGTCATTTATTAAATTATACACAAGTATATAAA
Source organism: Festucalex cinctus (assembly GCF_051991245.1). Taxonomy (NCBI): domain Eukaryota; kingdom Metazoa; phylum Chordata; class Actinopteri; order Syngnathiformes; family Syngnathidae; genus Festucalex; species Festucalex cinctus. Next base: position 16,593,553 of record NC_135414.1, on the reverse strand, counting down.
ACAAGACACTATGTACAGAATAGCAGAACATCAATTTACTATGTAAAGCAAAATGCAGAATATGTAACAACAACAACAACAACAACAACAACAGATTCAATTTGTAATGTACTTTTCATCAGCACTATTCTAACTGCGACAGGAGGGACTTTTTGAATATTAATTTTCATTTGAAAATAAAAACAGAAAAATACATGCAATGCCTCACCTCCACCAGAAGATCAAAACACTCAGCAGACCACAGAGCTTGCCAACCGCATGGCTGCACCACTTTTTGCAGGTAGTCAGCAGTAAAGGATTTGACCTCTGAAGGCTTGCAGTCGCCTAACCATTTCAAAGAAAAAAATAATTAAATAGATATGCAGAAAAGGAAAAAAATTGTTATTTAATGATAGTAGGGCAGCATATTCAAGAAATATCAGTATCAGGTGTGACCGGGATTGGCTTCACATAGTGCAAACATCAGTTGTACCGTTCATCACAGTTACAGTATAACATTGCACAGCCACGTTACAAGGATCTGTGTTAAATTAAAATAAAAATCCTGAAAGCTGAAAACATTCCCGTTCTTGCATGGCCAGCATACTTGCCAGACATTCTACATAACAATCAACAACTTGGGGGAGATTCCTGTAAGCAGGTTTAACCGGCTCTTAAGATAACCCTAAATTCTGAGTTGACTTCCCCTGAATTCAAAAACTGTGATCATCCAGGTCTAAAACAAATGATCTGAATCGGGATGGGGGTCTATGCAAATGTTGGTCACACCAGATCCTAACAGGTTTTATGAACTCCACCCGCTCTTCCCCCAATAAGGTAACAATCCACATTTTAGGCTTGCCTATTGATGTGGTCAAAGCTGTCCTCAGCATTTTGATAGATTGAGTGAATAGATTATCAGCAAACGAGCTCACTGACAGATTTAAACAGATTTGTGAACAGTATTTAAGGCAAAGAAGACTTATGCACATAGAACATGTTTTGGTTATTTGAGTTTAATGTGTGAAAAAATGGGAGAAAAAAAACAATTGTTGCATGTAAATTTTTGTTCGGTACACAAGTGTGTAATGCTAAACATAGTATATATAGGTACCATGTGTGGTAAACCGAGGCCAACCCACATACAATTGCAAGGAACAGAATGTGAACTCTTTGAAATTACCAGTACTCTATGTGGATTAGCCCATTATTAAATCCAAAGGTTCACATATTTTTTTACCCCGCAGTCCAGCACTGTGAAAGTTTACATTAATTTATATTTATGACCAATAAAAACAAACATTAGATAGAATTGTGCTGTATTAATTTAAAGACTTTGTCAATTGTTTTGGTTTGAATGACTTTTATGAAGGGTTCACATTTCTCGGACCTCGCTGTATAATTCCATACCAAGATCGTAACTGTTCTTACCTAGTATGTAGTCCTGGTAGGCTTTGAACCTTTCATAAAACAGGAGATGGCCTGTGTGGAATGTGTCTGGTAAACTTGAATTGATTCCGCCACTGCGTCCAGATCTCTGAAGCTGGGTCCTTGCCTTAGCAACAATAGAGTTGTCTGTGCTACTGTCGTCGTCGTCGTCGTCGTCATCATCCTCATCATCATCATCATCATCATCATCATCATCTGCTGCTGCTTCTTCATTTTGGAAGAGAGCTGCAGCATTTAAAAACAAAATGGAAAGACGATGTGGATTGAGTGAGTGAGTGATTACAGATCACTCCACAAAAAGGGTAAAATGACAAGATGACTCCAGCATATTTACCAAACAAAAGGAAGCGTAAGAAATAGCACATACCTCGTACATACTGCATATTGTGTTCCGCTTCAGAACTCACAATGTTGTTACTTTCGTCACCACCTATGACAGGCGATTCCAAGTCTACAACCATGGCGTTTTTCTTCTTGCTTCTATCCAGCATTCTTCCTGCAGATCGGTCAACATCCATTTCTTGCGCCATAGAGAACTTCCACTCCACGAAATGGGATTATTGAAGTAGTGAAAGGGACCAACGCCCACATCAAACAACTTTCAAAATTTCCCCGGGTTGCAGTCAACGACTCAACTGGTTTGAACAGCAACTATTGTTTTGTTACACTACCACCACCTTCTGGTTTGGAATGAGAACCTCGAGACGACGATGAATACGCCCCATAGTGACGTCATATACGTGTAATCTAATAGATCACGCCCTGCTCCAAAACAGGTACGTAAATGTTGCCGCCATAATGAATGTGGAAAGTGGCGCCATGGGTTGGTGACAATGGAGCAACAGTTTCCCACTCAAAACCAGAGCTACTTCTACTTATGAGATTAAAACTTAATAATGACTTTGAAATGATTTTGGGCACAATAACATAATCGGTCTTTGAGTTAATCCTATGAAGTCACCCCTTGCCTCAATCTAGTGATTTGGAGTGGTTTAACCTGTTTGGCCTCAAGGTGTGGTTGCACGTACAGTAATTTCTGTATCTCAAGTGTTTTTGTGTTTTTAATTTGGGTGGTAGTTTCTTAAATTTGGTAAGCACTTTGCATGCTATATGCTGATCAGTTTTCAAAATAAATATGACATAAAATTTCACCAAATACATTCTGCCATGTTTTATTTGTCTACCGGGCAAAGTCTCCAAATTTGAGTGGACACACTCGTGGAAACACTGGGTCACTCCACACTACAGACAAACAACAGACTTCTTTCTGTTCTTATCGCATTCTGGCCTGTGCTTCCGATACACTGATGAGCATTTACATACAAGTTAAAAAGTAATGGAAAACAAACAACACCATAAACTACATAGAGCTGAAGCCGACATGCAATAAACATCAATATTTGAGAGAGCCACTTTTAACCGCCACCACAGGCAGTTGTAGTTAACCACCTGCATGCAGTTATGTGAAAGAATTGACAAGATTTAAATAACACATACGTCACCACCAAGGTGACTACCTCACACACGCACACACACACCCCCACATACACACACATATTTTATTGTAAAACTAATAGTTAATGAATAATAAAATCCAGAATAAGTAATAATAACAGATGCAGTCTGTTACTCCAAAATTGTGGAATTCACTTACACATGAGCTCATAGCTGCCTCTTTTGTACACATAAAAAAAATAAAATAAGAAAAAAAAATGTGTAAAAACAGATTTATTGAGGAAGGCTTTCCAGTGTGACTTGATCTGTGTTTTTGGGCTTTAACTGAAAAATATTTGTGATTCTGTATTCATAAACATGTAAAGAACTGTGTAAGTCCCCTCTGTAAGAAGTGCTGTCAATATGATTTTCATTTCACTTCATGTTCATTTGAGTCAGGAAAGATGCTACAACATGAACGAGAAACAATCTCTAATGTACAGCATCATAGCATTTGTATCTTGTGCTAATTTCCAATACCTGCCCTTAAAGGACTTTTAGACCAACGCACTCACGCACGCACCGCGCACGTGACGCACGCACACAAAACAAGCATTAAAACAGTCACAGAGTAGGACACAAACACATGCACCCTAACCCTTACGAGTACAGGCCTGATGTTTAGTTACCGTACACATTATGTCAGTTTAGACTATAATTTTGCATTACTTTTAAGGTAGTGGGGAGCTCGTCCCATGTCGTAACTACACGGACTATAAGATATGATTTTGGAGTTCCCTCCAGCTGCACGCCTAGTCGCCAAAACCACTGACACACTGGGGGGAAAAAAAAAAAAAAAAGATCTGATGCTTTTACATTAAAAGTATGAGCATCGGCTGCATGCATTAAAATTTTGTTTTACCAATATGTATATTGCACAAAATAAAATCATATTCATGTTGGGGAAGCATGTTTTCCAATATGTGCAACCAATTGCCATCATTTTTTAATGTGTAACCAACAGATTCTTTTTGCAGTGCGTGTAAAAGGTTTTATCATGTTACAAAGAATCTCAGGAATTTTGCCATGTCAGCAATTACTCAGAAAAATTTGCAAATATAATGTAATTGTTAAAGCTTTTACACATAATCAGATCTTCCAGAACATGACAATGGTCTGATTTTGTTGGCCTTTCCCCCAATATTTTAATTGCACAAATATAAATTCAAAAGGATTTTGTCAAATTGCACTTACCTGCGACCACGAGGTGACACAGTAGCTGAGGTATGAGAACATCAGTGTGTACACACATATTGTGGCAGCATCAAATGTTATAAAGTCCTGAATGAATCTAAAACAGTAGAAGTTGGCTTTTCTAGTTTTGGCTAATTTTGTTACACGTTTGTCACATTTAATCAGAGGATCCATCATTAAGCCAAGTTAATAACCTCTGAAACTTGCTCAATTGGTTGGTTGTTTATTGTTAAATCAAGTTTTGTCATTGTAGGATGTTTTCTCAAGGAAAAATAGATCAATTAAATATCAAACGTGAATTTTCATGCCATCGGACTAGAGCCTCCAAATTTGGAAACACATATAGAACAACTATATCATCCGTGTAAATCTCAAGACCAGCTCCAGTGCATGATTCTGGAAGAGCATTTATTTACTGGCTAAAAAGTAATGGTCCTAAAACGGACCCCTGAGATATTCCAGATTTACATTTTTAAAAAGATGATTTGTTATTGATGATGACGCATTATTATAGGGCGCACGGTATGTTGTAATCTATGTAATCAAAAGTTTTGTACGGTATTTTATTACTGTAGTAGTTGGGTATCTAAGAGGCCAACAATTTAGTTGGAGGTTGTGAAGGGGTGTGTTGGAATGCTTCTTGGAACTGGATTAGGGGGAGAAGGTTATCAGCAACTAACTGATAAGGACCACATTTAAAAGGCTAGCTAGAGGAAAGAGTACTTTATACTATCAAAGGAACAATAGCAGAAAGGATAGAAACAGGGGTCTTGAAGAATCATGCTTCTTGTACATAAGGTCAATATATTAGGTGTTAATTTATTTGTTGTGGTAGCATTTGTTTATATACCACTTTCAAACCTGGAATCCCACTTACACAACAGCTGGAGCGAGACAGTTCGCCGTAGGCACCTGTATGCTGCCAGGGCAGGAGTACATCTTATGATTCATGAAGATGGACAGATTTTCGGCTCTGCAGACCAAAATCTGTATAGTAAGTCCGAATTTGACAGTGCAAAATGCGGTGTTTGCCAATAATATTGCTCTTGACTACTGTTTCTACTTAATTATATGTGGATAAAAGGTCTGCTGGAGATTCGTCCTGTGGATCCAGGCTGTATTGTTATCAGAGGAATTGAAACCGCACAGTTTCTTTGCATGGATGTTGATGGAAGGCTGTACTCATCGGTAAGTAATCAAGTGTGTTTCAGTATTGTTCTACACGGGATGTGAATACAGTACTATTTGATTAACTAGACTAAGTGCAATTTCTGGAGAAATTGCGCGGGAATGTTGAAAGCACATTGAGAGCTAAATTATGAAATTGTAACCTCCTGGTTACTTGGACAATGCGCTTTACCAACTGTGCCACCGAGCAGTATCAGACACCTGGTAATGATGATAAGTTATACGTATGGAAGTGGGCGTGGAAGATGATACTTAGAAAAAATTCAATGTCTGTCCCATTGAAAATGAATGGTTGATATTAAACATTAAATTGTGCAAATACTGTAAGTAATGTGGAATCCGACGATATATACCCCGGGAGGCTTAAATTTTTGAAGCTAGTTGAAATTTGAACAGTGTAAATTGGTAGTATTATGTGGGAGTTGTTACGCGGCAAAAAAAAGTGTGGAGAATAAAAATTACAATAACATATGTGGGAATGCTACAGCATTCCCACAATAATTTTACTTTATACCTGGAACCCACAACAGTTTTATTTGAATGACGTTCAGGGTTTAGATGTTGTGTTTTGGATGTCATTTTATTTGACATTATGGTGATCTGTCTATATGTACTCTGTGATTGATTGGTGTGGAGTACACTTTGCTCAAAGTCAGCCAGTATAGGCTCCAGCTAACCTATGGGCCGAATAAGGACAAGTACTACGCAAAATGGATGGAAGTTAAATGGGTCTATGTAAACAAGTAGCTCAGGGGTTCTTCACCTTTTTTTTCCTTGGGGCCCAACTTTTCCTGTAAAAAGTGGCACAGAGCCCATTCAGAAATGACGATTTATGTTGATTTGTTATTGTTTGTGTTTAATAACTAAATTAAATCTAGTTAAGGTTTATGAAATCATGATCAAATAACATGATACAATGTGCTCATCAATGACATTATCTCTGTGTAAACACCGACATCCAGTAAGATGCCCAACAAGCAAAGAATTCCGGAATCAACTTCTCCGTTTTTGTGTGTGTTTATGTGGATTTGTTATTTTTTAAACAAACGAGGCAGTGTAACCAGATTGATAATTGTGATTGACTCAAGGGAGTTCTTCACATTATCAATCTGGGACTGCTCCAGGGTCATTTACTCGCAAATTCTGGACAATTCTTTGAGCTGATTGGACGATGCGGCATCTTGTGCACGTTTGTTTTGACCAATCACGACAATGTCGTCTTCTGTCTCGTCTTAGGAGAAAAAAAAAAAAAGCATGAACATCTTTACCTGATAAAAGTGCGCGAAGCGCCTCTCAACGGTTCAACATTCAACACGGAAACGGTCAGTAATTCTGCGAGAACGGAATTAATTGCAGCGTGCATTCATCGATGTTAGGTTTGCTCGTTTCCCCTGGTGTCGGCGCTTCCTGGTTTCGTTAAAGCTGCAAATTTACACCTTTTTGAGCACCTTTGCCTCCTGCACTTGGGTCCTCCACCACACTTCATAGCCGTGACACAATCACTGAAGTACGGTAGACTATCAACTTTTAAGATGGACAGTTTTGTTTGTTTTTTTTGTTTTTTAGGTCAGTGTTACAATGGCGGATCATGACATTTCTCTCACATTCTAAATGCATTCAAGCAAGGGTGATTCTAGTATCAGACATTTAGGGGTACTACAGAGACTGTGGGAGATGTGGAAGTAGGAGTCATGGAGGGCTTGTTGGTTGCTGTACAATGACCGGTGGGATATATATATATATATATATATATATATATATATATATATATATATATATATATATATATATATATATATACAAATTTAAAATAAATATATACAAAAAAATTATTTCTGCAGACCCCTGGTCTAGACAATACAGAAGGGACAATTAAAAAAAAAACAAAAACAGAACTTTATTTGAAGTTCTAAACATCTAGGGTGTTTTTTTTTTTTTTTTTTTTTTTAACTCACTTTATGCCTCTTCAGTGATGTTATTTTTCTCCTATGTTATCTCTCCTACAGCATCCATAACAATTATGCAAATTAGTCGATAATATACACACTGCCGTTCAAAAGTTTGGGTCACCAATAAATGTCCTTTTCTAAAGAAAAGCACTGTTTTTCACTGAAGATAACTTTAAAATAATCAGAAATACACTCTGTACATTGTTAATGTGGATGTTTTTTGGTGCAACATCTACATAAGTGTGTCAAGGCCCCTCTCCAGCAACTATCACACATTGTGCTAAAGGCACAATGTGTGCTCATTGCGTCAGAAGGCTAATGAATATTAGAAAACCCTTGTGCAATAATGTTAGCACAGGCTATTCCATGTGAGAAATTGCCAAGAAACACAGATTTGCTGGGTGACGTGTGGATGTGGGGGGATGTACGTGTGTGTGTGTGTTACAGAACAAATGTGCTGTGAGTGACAGCCGCTCACCATTTACCTTTCTTTGCATGCAACTGTAAACATCTGTATTCAGACAACACTAGATGTCCAGTGATTCATTTCAAACAGGCGTTTGGTTCGTCAACCTTTGTCCAGCTTGGTAAAGGATAGGATATGTTTACAAAGCAAAAAACCTGAATGAAAAGTGCCAGCAAAAATAACCTTGGCCTGTGAATAGATCATCTGCTGCCAAGGTAAACAGATGTCGAAGAACTGAAAGAACAGCAATATTTGAGTGACTTTTTATTTACTTAATCAAAAGGCCTTATTTGTCTAAAGAATGGAAAATGCTAAAATTTTACTTTCTGCCATAAATATCAAAACATTGGAGTTTCATTGATTTGACAGGAATTCAGTCCTCATTTGCTACACCTTCCTTTTATTTTCATGATATACTAATGATGTACTTTGTTTCCTACTCAAACAACTGAATGACATCTTGACAGATTAGTGAGATTTTTTTTTATACATATATATATTTTAAATCTAAAGTTAGGTAAATGGTAAAAATGGTAAATGGACTGCTTTTTATATAGCGCTTTTAAGTACACCATATGGTGCCCAAAGCGCTTTACAATTTAAGCCTCACATTCACACGCACATGCATACAGTAGTAGGTAGCAAATGCAAAGGAATAGACGATTATGAAGTGTTTTGTAATCCGATGCAAATAGCCTGAACAGCAATGATTCTGAAATGAAAGGGACATATCTCCCAATCAACAGACAGCAGCATGTGCGTTTTTCCACTCACTTCATGGCACAACTGAATTAATTTAATACCATTTGTGTGCTTCAAGCCAAAACATTATCACGATGTTACAGATTACTTCTTTTAGGAAAAAATGTTTGAAATGTAACTACGGTATTTGATTTGATGTTTTTTTTGTTGTTGTTTTTTTTAACTCAAGAAGACATTTTGCAGTTCAAACAAGCTTTATCATTTTATTTATTTATGCAGACGGATCTGTTGTGTGAAGGCATATTGGAAATTGGTGTGTTAATCTTTGGGCGTCCTCTGGATCCTCTGAGAATTCACACTTGTTACTGGTCTATTTCTGCTCGATACAGTATGTTGTTCATGGAATTATCGAAATTGTCAGCAAAGACGAATTTTGTTTCATGATTTTACCTTCATGTGGGCAACAAACTTTTACTTTCAGAAATGAAAGTAAAATGTTAATACTGCATTCAGCTGTTCCGATGTACATACATAAATGGAATAAGATGGCAATGGAAATTGAAGTCAGCCCTGAGTGTTAAAGCTTCTAAATCCAGTTTGAATATTTGCAAATTCTTGTTGATTAAGGTCTTCTAAACATTTTTAAATAATTTCAATTCCTTATAGCTATTTTAGAAATCTATTCTAATTTACTTTACTTTTTTTTGTTATTTTTTTTGTTAATGTGTTAATACGCTGTCAGTGTATGTTAATGTAGTAATGTTTGTAAGTTACTTTTGTTTTCTCTGCTTTGCTTGTGAATGTGTTGGGTTTGTTGGTGTTTTCTTGTGTATGAAATATTCTAAATAACTAAAGCTGCCTAGCCTTGCCATTATACACCACCACAATGGATGTGAAATGAAACAAAAGAATGTGATTGTGTAGTGTCAAGGGTAGAATTCCAACTTTGAGAGTTTACAAAAAATTGGCATTTACCCTTTATGAATTACAGTACATGAATTACAGCCAATTTAATCTACCAAAGATGTGCCTTCATTTTCAAGGTCCTACACATTTTGACAATTGACTCAGAGGTACACTGACTACCTTGCTATTTTTAAGACAAATGATGCCGATAAAAGTCTGAAGGTTGTAACAGGTATTGATGTAACACTCTCAATATGAAGTGCAAGAAGATATCAGTGAATGTGAATGTAAGTTTAAATTTATGCGCCTGTTACATCTTGATCATATTATTTCAAATACATTGTTGTGGTATATGAGAGTGAAATCACAAAATGCACCCTGGAGACTAGTTCAATTTGTTCATAACAGATTATTTGAAAATATATTAAATGTGGCCATTTATATTACAGAGCATCTACAGCAGAGATGACTGCACTTTCAGGGAACAAATCATGCCAGATGGATACAGCGTCTACATCTCCGTCAGGCACGGGGTACTACTTAGCCTGGGAAACCATCGGCGGCGGCTGCAAGGCAGAGACGGAGGTGTTCCAGCTTTGGCTCAGTTCCTGCCTCGAGTCGGTACTGTGGATCCGCCATCAACTCCAACGCTGCAGTCCTTTTATGACTCAAGCCAGAACGCATCACAAACAGGACCTGACGCGGTAGAATCGTTTGGTGTTCTTGCACGGATCATTGATAGCCCCAGCTTTCATAAGCGATGAGAAGCCGGCATTGAGAACGCGATCAACAAAGATGGCCTGCTCAATGCCTGTTATGCCCAGGCATGTCCCCAGGGAGGCTGCTATGATATTCAGCTCATCGTCAGCTCAGTGACGGTCAACCTGACCAAACACAATCGAACAGATGGGGAATTGAATGTGCTTCTTGTGATTTGTAAAAAATCAAACATATCACTGGAAAACACTTACGGAGAGAATTAGCCAGTAACTGTGAATGGCTGTCTGTCCCTAATTTGGCTGGGATAGGTTTCCATCACTGTGATCCTGAAAAGGATCAATGGTATAGAAATGGATGGAGTATGTACAGTAAGAACAAGAAAATGTATTATACCTTGGCATTCATCGTTGACATTTGAGGATATAACTCCTTCAGCCCCTCACTTTTTTTCTGCTTGGCAATTTATTTATTTTTTAAACTGATTTTGACTCTTTTCCCACTTAAGAACAAGATGGGTAAAAAAAATAGGGGTTGTCTCATGTTTTTCTTATAGTGGGCGCCAGGATAATATGGCTGTAACATGTTGTAACTTTACAGCTTATATGCAACATTTTTAACAAGAACATCATGCAAATCAACTTGCGATTGTGATTGGTTAGCTATGATCCAATCATGAACCAGAAGTGTTGACATCATCCCAATTATACGTTTTTATTGGTTTAGACATGCAAATATGTCATGCCCATTGCAATCATCTATAAGGTCTGAAGGGGTTAAAATGCTAAAGAAATGAAGACAAGTAGTGACCACTTGTATGGATGCACTGCAAATATGATATCTGGCCATGGGTGTGCCATTCTGGAAGAGGTGCACTACCTAAGCTATTTCTTGTCAATAAGTGCAGATACAACCACCACGTAATGGTGCAGAAATGCAAAAAGATCCTGTGGTAGGCGAAAGAGGAGAGAGCAATGGGCGTGATCAACTCAAAAGTTAAAAGAAAAAAACATTCTGGGAGATCTTTTCAAACTGTAGTCTGTCCCATTTGCTCAAATTGGAGTTAAATTCCGATGATCGCGTTCCCTTTCGTTCTTTTATTTATTTATGTATTTATTTATCATTGTAGCAAGACACATGCGGAAATTAGAACGTCACCTGTGTAGAGATGTTTAAGGTAAAACTCAACTTCAGTCTAAATATACACCTTCACAATCGCTTAAACCTAGTATGCAGCTAGTTTCTTGCCATGCGTCATTCCTTGACGTATAAGATTTAGTCCTGTTTTACTGACACTTCTCAATTTTTGTTTGATGCCATTAGATTTTTTTTTAATATAAAATATGTGCCTTGGCTCAATAAAAATTGGGAAACACTACTCTAGAGGCTATGAACATTCTGTTGTATTAGTCAATATGGTTGGAGCGTTTGGAAGGACCATCATCTTAAAAGATCTCATTGAAAAGGAGGACAAACTAAAGACATGCATTTATGGCTGAATTTGCTATATGAAGGGAGCCAAGTACACTCTTCAGGATGTCTCTTGTTAACTTTTTTTGTTGTTGTTTTTGTTTACTATGATTTCCTGTTATCTCACACCTTGGGCCATCACAAGTTAATAATTAGTTAGTTAGTTAGTTAGTTTAATTCAACAAAAATAGGTGTGTTTTCCACTCGATCCGTGCTCGATTTACCTTCCTTTTCTTTGAACGTCATCTTCCAAGAAGGACAAAGGGATTGAAGCTGCACTTGTGTAGTTATTCCATTTGTGCAGTTCTAGTACCCTCTGGTGGTTAGTTTGTTAGTGGAGTTTATAAAGGTAAGTAAGCACACTTTTACATGGTGTTTACAATGCCTTACCTCGGTGGTTGACTTAATGTTACCGTAATTATAAAGTAGTGTTCTCAAAAACAAAGTTTTGGAAAAATAAAAATATGTCTTGGAGTTAAAACCCCTTATGGACACCTCTACAATGTTGAGGCATGTTTTGCCAGGCGCTTAGGCCCCTAAAAGTGAATATTAATATTCACAGTTAATTACTATTATTAGTAATATTATTATTGTATTATCATTTAAATTATTATTCTATTTATGCCAGTGACATATAGTGGCAGGCATAAAAAATAACTGCTCTTCAATTAGATGGCAAAAGGTAAAACCAACCGATTCACCCCTCACGGACTGGGCCATCTGGAGGGGCAGGACAATTCCCAGTGGGCCATCATATAATTTTGGCTGCGACTGGGCAGGCACGAGCCCGCACATTGTTTCAAAATCACACAGGCAGCAGCCCACACATTATCAGCCCTTAAATAAAATAAAGAGCATCTCCATCACATTGTGTCAATCAACTGTAACTCCAGTCACGCTTACAGCACTGACTGACTGCCTTTGTTACCAAGAGGGTCACTGAGTTACAATCATTTAATATCAAAAATAGCTAAACTTTAATCCATGAATAGAATCAATATAATTATATCAAACCTAAAAGAGGCAAAACACAATCACAAGTGTTACTAGTAACAGCAACAAAGCATGATGGGAAAGTCTCCTACGATTGCCGTTATTCTCTTCAAGTTTGCGTCAGTCAGCTCAGTAGTGTGCACCAGAAGTGGTGAGAACACATTTCAAAATAAGAGTGCTAACAGGAAGTACAGTGTTAGCTGCCTTAATCTTGCTGGTTTAACTTCATTTGGTGATTGGTAAGTGTGTCTTGTGAAATCTAAAATGTCTTACCCCATTTAATGTACATTTTGCCCATTTTATGTTCACATACTTGTTCAAATAAACAATGACCGTGCTCTTGTAAGAGCATTCAATTGTAAATGACATTTTTGATCAAATACAATATGAATATCGTTGGAGGGAATTCTCATCTATTTTACATTTTTCCACAACCTGTAAAATTGTGTATGTTCGTTAAAATGTGAACTAAAGTGGCCATATGCCCAGGCAAACAACATGGAAAAGTTTGAGACTTATGCTATAGAGCAAACAATAATAAATCCCTGAGGTGTCTTCATGTAATTTACTTGATTTAACAAAAACAATAATCCAGTGAATAATTAATTTAATGTTTAAGGGACAAGGTGGAGGACAGAAACATGTGAGTCACATTTAGTATCAACAAGTAATTTCAAGGAAAAATGCAGGGTGAAAAAAAATAAAAGACTTCAACTTGTATATGAAAAAAAAAAATTAAAATGCAGAGTCAATGCCTACCTACTTACAGTTGAAACCATCCAATAGCAATTACAAATGACATCTTAGTTAAAAAAACAAAACAAAAACAAAACAAAAAAAACAAAAAAACGAGAGAGACTGAAACATTTACAACACACTAGTGACGTATTCAGCAGTTATTAGACTTGTAATCTTTTGAAACTAATTGTGTCTATCTGGCTAAAGAAGTGCAGCAGCAACTCCTAACTAAAAACAATGAAAAACAGTTTGTGACAAATACAAATATACAAATGTCCATAGGACAGTTTATGTCCAATTCTATTTAGGATGACCTGAGAGAGACAATTATCTTCAGTGATTTTAACCCTGGCCTAACCCTTTCTTTGGTTTATGACTGACAGTTATTCATGGCCTCAAAACTATTTTATATGAACAACTGAAAATGCTGGTTGCAAGTCGTTCTTACAGCTGTTCGTCAGCGTGTTCTCCGATAATAAACAAAGGTTGCCACTAAAATCACTGATGCTACTAAGGTGAATGTCCTCCACCGAGACCATCCATGGATTACCCCTTCCTACAATGAAAGACAGAAAAAAAGATAAATCTATAAATCAGTGCAGCAACATATTCATCAAAACTACAGGTGTTAATGATGTTCATGCATAACTCACCCAGCCTCCCTGCTGGACAAGCCAGTAGTAGAGTTGTTCTTTGATAACCTGGAGAACCCAGCTGATTATGATTCCGATGTTCTCTAGATGATTTGTGGTCAGTGCCTTTAAGATAAAACAAAAACTATGTAGCTACTAGGGGTGTTAAAAAAAATCGATTCGGCAATATATCGCGATACTACATCGCGCGATTCTCGAATCGATTCAATAGGCGGCTGAATCATCATTGCCTTTTTTTTTTTTTTTTTTTTTTTTTTTTTTGGTGTGTGTGTGTGAATCGATTTTTAAACTTCCATTTTTAATGGAAAAATATTCAACAAAACGTCTGACTTCAGTTTAGGATTCACGCCTTGAGCATGGAAGAATGTTTTATGAACGGAACATTAAGCCTTAATATTTTATTTTAATGCTGTTCAAACATGAAACAGATTACAACCTCTATAAGACTGAAATTTCAGATAAATAAATAATACATTGTCATATAAATCTTACACTCTACAAGCTTACTGATTAGTATTTTCTAAATTTGAATGAAAAAAAATCGCAACAATCGACTTATAAATTCGTATCGGGATTAATCGGTATCGAATCGAATCGTGACCTGTGAATCGTGATACGAATCGAATCGTCAGGTACTAGGCAATTCACACCCCTACGTGGACATTATATACACACGCACACACACAAACAAAAATTATGGTGTGCGTTGGCGCCAAACACGCCACATAGGATCACGCACTCCCTAACCAGATGTCTGACAAAAAAAGTTATTTTATAAACAATACTGTATCAGTAAATAATCAGTACATAAAATGTTTATCAGCTGTTTTTGAAGAAATTCCAGGGTTTGTAAAATATGTAAAAACAAAAAAAATAAATAAATTACATTTTCTGAAAGCAGAAAACTCAATTTCGAATTGCTACTGCCACCTGGGGCTGAAAAATGAAACTGCACACACCCTTCTTCGCATCACAAATTGAATGATACAAAAGTACATCTTAAATATGATGAGAATGCATACTCTTCCCACCCACTATGTGACTGGGAAATACTTCATGTCCAGGGCTAAGGAATCCAGGTCCAGATTGGATTTAGCCACAGGTGCTTCTACTCACCTGGCAGGTGAACGAACTTGTCTGTTGAGTAGAAGCACCTGTGACTAAAGCCAATCTGTTTCAGGGTTTCAACTTTCCGAACCTGGATTCCCCAACTTTGTTCATGTTGCACATCATTTTGGGTTGTTACCTTGTATATAAGTCTGTATGCAAGATGGAAGAGAGCCACAACTCGACCCCAGTTGATGCCATCAGCAAAGATGCTCCTGGCCACCTTCATGAAAATATCCTGAGCACAGTTCCCTTGGACCTGGTTGATTAGTCTGAGAAATGAGAAATGGAAGTAAGTAATGACTTGAAGTGAAATTAATAAACAACAACTTTGATTATCTTCTATTTCACTTCCAACATTGTACCCTACAGGTCAAGATCTACAAGTAGGTTTAAATACATTTTCCCCTTCTTGTATTGTTCTTTTTAAAAATACCTTAAAGTAGTGATTCTCAAAGTGTGGTGCGAGCACCACCAGTGGTACACAGTTAACTACAGTTCAGTTGTAAATTAACATTTTATGTACAACATATTTGTATTTAATCTTGTTGAAATGTTTCTTTATAAAGATGGATTTACTCAACTTTAACTTAAAGCTGTTCAATGCAGGAAATTTTATTTCAATCGCTGCGGCCAACCCCCCCCCCCCCAAAAAAAGCAACTGTATACTCAATGCATGCATGACATCACATTCACAGACAGAGGGTGAGAAATTCAAACCCGAATCCAGTCTGGAAACTATTGGCCAGACGTTTGCAGGAGTACCCATTTTGATTAGTTAAGGTGTTAAATCTGCTAATTAGAAGATGTTTTAGTCATAAATGGGCAAATAAAAAGGCTAATGTAAAGATATTTTTGGGCAAATTTGTACACTGAGCAACTTTTGTGTGCAATAAATCTGAATTGACTCATTAAATGGTATTTCATTTATATAGCGCTTTTCCACCTTCCAAGGCCCTCAAAGCGCTTTACAGTTGACTACTCATTCACTTGCTGATGATGCAGACAGTGTTGATCAAGTTACTCTTGAAAAGTAGTTACATTTGCTTCTCTGAAAAAATAATTTATTAATATACTAGTTATTAAATTATGAAAGTAACTACTTTAAGTTACTTAAAAAATATTTATATAAGAAACAATTAAAAAAAGTTGTTGTTGTTCTGTCGTACAGTAAGAGAAAAGACAACTCCCCCTAACAACAATGCTAGTATGCTACGTAACATGACTGGATTTGAAAAGAAGAATTGTGTAAGCTCTGATATTCAGTTGTTCAACAGAAACCAGATTTCATTATAATTCTCACATCACAGGACAAGTGACACTGTACTAAAGTCACTGCATTCCCCAAAATAAATAAACAATTTGGTGCGGTGCTTGTTGACATAATTCCCCCATGGAGCTAGTGATTGTTGTGTGTTCAGGGGGGTTTGTTTTGGTGACGTACTTCCACAAACTTACTGTAATGTGATACACATCTTGCGCCTCCTTTCCTTCGGCACCACAAAAACACTTATCAATGAAGAATAATTACCCAGCTTTTGCACAGGGCTTGGTATTAAATAAGAGTAAATGTCCCCCAAAGCATATGTCTGTGTGGCCAGGAAACAGGTGATTCGGACCAACGTTTATCATCATCCCACATCTCATATGGACTTTGAATAATTCAATTTTGTCGCCAATACATATATTATGCCCCTCTGGAACACACACCCCTGTCTGTCGGCTGTTAAAGTGCACAAATGGCGATTTTGCACGCTACGTTAATTGTTGTATGTCACATCTATACAGCGCGACTGAGCCCGCTATCATTTTCTGCTACACAACCAATCGCGCATGCGCCAAAATATATCAACAGAGGATCCTCCTATAGGCTGAGGAGGGAAAAAGATTGTGCATTAGTAAAATAACCACATTAATCAAGCATGAACCAGTTAATCTGTTGAAAGTATACCGTTGGAGCTCTGCATTCCTGTTCAACTCATCAGCAATCTTAAGGAGCTGCTCCACAACTTCTTTGATTTGTGGCTCCTCTTGTTCACTGGACCGTCCACCTAAATCCTCAGAAGTAACATGTCGACTGGGGTCTTCTGTATTTATTCGCTCAATCACATACCTGTCATTAACAAAAAGATGTATGTAAAAATGCTTTCTCAATGGAATAAGACAAAATTAGTTGTGCAATAATACTGATCTAGTTCCCACGGCTGCAAGCAAAAGTGATGGAAAATGCACACACGAAATTTAATAAGACATGAAAATCGCGGATATATTTGTGCATCAGAAATTCATATGTGAAAATCAAGAAAATGTTTGTGGATCTGAAAAAAACAGATGTGAAAATCACGAATATGTTTGTGGATCTGAAAACAAACAAACAAAAAAAAAACTGAAAATCAAGAATATGTGGATCTGAAAAAACAAACAAAAAAAAAAACGTGAAAATAGCGTAAAAAAAATTGTGGATCTGAAAAATACGTGAAAATCACAAATTTGTGTGAATATTTTTTAGACAAATCTCTCCCCATATAAGACAGCTGATGTGGGCTTCTTTTGGGCTTTGTGACAGTTAAGGCTGTTTCAAAGCGCTATATAAATAAAGATGACTTGACTTGACTTGTGTTGAAGGAATGATGAGACAGTTTGTCAACCACTAAAACGCTACTACATCAATAGTTACATAAGTTTTGATTTGCTTTTTGTTTTGTAGTCAACCACTTAGATGTTTTGTGAATAGAAAACCTTTGTTGATTATGAAAATATCCCCACGAGTGCTTAATGTTTAGTGGAGGGGTGGGCGTCGAGGGCTGAAGTCCTGCAGGTTTTGGAGGTTTCCCTCTTCCAACACAATCAACAGGATGGTTATCAGGATCTTTATGCAGAGCTTGCTGATCATATATCAGCTGTGTTGGAGAAGGGAAACACGCAAAACCTGCAGGACTCCGGCCCTCGAGGACCGAGATTGCCCAGCACTGGACCTCCTCCCTGGAAGCTTCTCTTATGCTTTTACGCAAGAGTAGCCACAGATTTGTACTTTTTTGGGGGAGCTTTTAGTCACAAATAATCGATTAATCAACAACTAATCGACCATCAAATTAATTGACACGAGTGGTATTCCTTTTGCCAATCATTAGCATTAATTTATATTTCATTCATCACACAAGAAACTTTGGGATTGATCGTGTTGACACTTTGAGGAAGTGCCTTTGTTGTCAGTGAATGGAAATCGCGTCTTCATGTTCAGTGCCGAGTTTGGTTACGTCATGTGAATTAATAGGGAATATTTGAATAAAAACATTGCACTTTAATAATACCTTTGAATACTGTGAAAACTGTGCTGTGATATTTATAGACCTTGTTGTGATATAAAAAAATTGCTTTTGTTTCTTTGCATTTTTTCAATGTTAGCACCGATAGGTATTTTATAGCAAGATCTGAATTTCATCACTAAAATCAAACCAAAACGAAAAACAAATCCCATTAAAAAGTAATTTTGATAGGACTTACCCTCTGAGGACAATTGCACCTTGCTCTAGGATGGGATCATCAATGACATCTGTTAAAGATAGTAGACGCTTGATTAGACTTCAGTTCAACTCCGCTCCAAAAGGATTGAGCATTTGGGTTTGACATCAAAAGGTAAATGGGAGACTAGGGTGCACTCTATGCCGGACGAGAAAAGTACCGCAGTACCTTTTGCCGTCAATAATGAAACGATGGCAGTTTTTTTTCCAAGTACTGCTCTGAAAAATAAATAAATCTCCAACTCTGTGTCCAGGGGTGGAGCTACATGATGACCATGACAACTAGAGGGCTTCTTGGCGCAACCACGTTGATGGCCAAAAACGAAAAAGTACTGCATAGGGACAACAAAAACAAGGAGGCGCCACCGTGAGGCGTGGTGCCACACTGCGGATTGCTACAACATGTGTCATTAAATGGCCACTTTTGTGAGTTGTTTCACTCTGACCACCCAAGTGATAAAGTTCTGTCTTTGTCAAGAGTGGGGTGTTTGTACAAGAAATGAAACAAAAAGAAATGAGGAATGGCTACTAGTGATGGGCATGACAGTTATTTTAAGTGTGCTGAATTCTTAGAATCAGTTACCGGTCATTTTAAAAACTAATATAAAAGATTTTTTCCATGTATACTTGAGATGTTCTTCTGTCTTCGTGGTCATTGAATGTACCTCGAGTCTACTGCTGAACGCGAGTAAGCACTTGCTTTTCTTGTGCTTCTCCACGCAGCACTGAATGCAAGCACTTTCCTCCCCCAAAAATCTTATTTATAAAACTGAAACTCAAAAACACAAAAGTGTTTTTAATTCAAAAACAAGTCTGCTGGAGTATAGCTGCTTTCTGGAACAAAAATATATGGACATTGGTTTGGACATCTTGTTTCCCCAACATGAATTTTTTTTATTTTGTGCATTATTCATGTTGGCAAAACATGATTTTTGATGCCTGCAACCAATGCTCATACTTTAAAAAAAGTTTTTTTTCCAGTGTTCTTCATGTTTGACCGTTGTAAAAATTGACTGTCTGTGAAATGCATCAAATAGGTGTTTCTTTTGTAGGTGCTGATCTCCATCCATCCATCCATCCATCCATCCATCCATCCATTTTCTTAACTGCTTGCTCCTAGGGTCGTGGGGGTGCTGGAGCCTATCCCAGCTGGCTTTGGGCAGTAGGCGGGGTATACCCTGAACTGGTCGCCAGCCAATCGCAGGGCACACAGAGACAAACGGCCATCTACACACACAAGCACACTAGGGGTGTGCTCAAAAAAATCGATACGGCAACATATCGTTGCGGGCCTCATTACAATACATGTATTGATACGCAGGCATCAGAATCGATATTGCTCGTTAAGTTTAAATAGGCAGTTAACGTTTGCCTTTGCTGCTTGCATTGTGCCTAAAAAATAAAAACCAGCAGCGTCTTTGAAGTTAATTGCCATCAATTAATGCAAAAATAGCTCACCAGTGATTGGACACTGTGTCTTGCTAAGAAAAATGAAAGCAGAGGAAGAATATCAACATTTATTTACTAATAAACTTAACATGGCACGTGTCTTAATGTACCAATTTTCGTTTATTATGTTTAAAACCAAAATAGAATGTTACATGAAAAAAAATGCTGTTTTTATTTCCCCAAATATTTCAAATAAGCACATTTTAGAGCTGTAATTTTAATACTTTGATATTTTTCCTCACATCGCCTCATGCCTATTAATAAATTTTCCCTGTGTGTCTGTGAAAGCTGCTCCTTGCTCTGCAATGCGTGCACATTTAGACCAGGCATGCCGCTTAGTGGTAAACCAGAAGAGCTGTTAACAAAAATATTTGTCAGTCAACATAACAAACATATCCTTTAAGTATACATATGACTGTTATTATAAAACCAATGGTCAATTCAAGGACGCATCTGTTGAGGAAGGACGCATCTGTACTTGCTCCTGCACTCGCTCGTGAATCTAACTACTTGTTGATTTTTGCATTGGGATTTTTAACTACATTGTTGCAGAATGCCTGGCGGAAAAAGAGCTGACGAGATTGAGGAGATAAAATCTTCTCTTAAAAAACTCAGTGGAATGGTTGCCGAATTACTTGAAATGAAGAAGAGCATTGAGCCACTTCTTCAGGAAATACAGCAATTGAAGAAAGAGACACAGGAAAAAGATCGACGCATTGTTGCCTTGGAACAAAAAGTGGATGATTTGGAACAAAATCTTCGTATCAACGATGTGATAGTCACCGGTATCAAGATCAAGCCGCGCCGTGGCCCTTTGAGAGCTGCGGCTAGCACGAGCACGGAAGATTCTGACCAATATTCAGGGAACGAGACTGTGGAACAGCAAGTGACACTTCAACTCAGAGATTTGGGATTAACTGTTGATCCTGCGCACATTCAGATGTGCTTTTCGCTTCCAACTGGAGGGACACGACCACCGGCAGTTCTGATCAGGTTTGTTGACAGAAAGAAAAAGGTTGCTCTTCTGAGAGACCGTCACAAGCTTCGTGGGAAACTTGTCTACATCAACGAAAACCTCACCAAACGAAATGCTGACATCGGCAAAAAGGCTCGACAAATGAGAAAGAATGGACTTATCGAAAGCACGTGGACAAAAGACTGCCGAATTTTTATTCAAACTAAAGATAACTCTGGTCAACTAAAAACACGAATCGTGAAAGGAGCTGAGGAATTGGCAGCGCTTGAGAGACAACAGTAATTCACAATATCACAACAACAACAACAACAACATCACTAATTACCCAAAGCTGGAGTTGTATATGATTATTTGCTGACTTTGCCTAGGCTAACTCTTGTTTATACACCTGCATTGATAACATGTATTGCTGTTCCCGTTTGAATCTAAATATTGTCTGGCTCGAATTCCGTTTGGACATTTGTTCTAACAGTCAAGGCTACATGATAAGGCTGTATTGTGGCTCCAATGAATCTGCTGTCAATACGCAAAATGGGGGTTGGTGGTCTGGTTCCTGGAATGCAGCTGGCGTGGGCCGCTCTGCTGGGTGAGCGAGGCTGGGCAGCGCACAGGAGTCATCAGATCCACAACATGCTAGCAACCAGTGGTGCTACCTGACCAGAATCGAGTGCTGAAATTGCTTGAAAGCAATGGGCCGAATGCAAGCCGATCTACTCTTCTGGAAAGCACAACATGTGTGAAAGCTGATCCGAGGTCAGCGAAGACCCTACTGGTGAAAGAGAAGAATTGCGCTTGCCTTGGCTGCTCGCCTGGCGGGGTGGGCTTGCTGGTGGCGTCTGGGGACTGACTCACCAGTTCTAAATGACTGGGACTAGCCACAATCTACACACGGACATTCAAGATGAACTGAGCGAGCAGTGTCTGGGATAGTATGGGATGGATAACGATAAAAATTAATGACTATTCTAAATAATGTATATGATTGATGCGTTATAGTAATGGGTCGATGGGGACGGGTCTCGAATAAGCTTCGGCTTCTACCCGTCAGCCCTTCTTTCGGATGTCAATGTTGCAAATGATGTGATGTGATTGATGTAAACTGTAATGTGTCCGAAAGGAAAAAATGAATAAACTAAACTAACTAAACTAAACTAAACTAAAATGCAAGGAAATTAATGTAATATATCGGGATACGTATCGCCTTGGAGATCAAGTATTGGGATACATATGTATCGCGATACGTATCATATCGTGACCCCTGTATCCTGATACGCATCGTATCGTGAGGTTGGCGGCAATACCCAGCCCTAAAGCACACCTAGGGACAATTTGGAGCGCCCAATTAACCTGTCATGCATGTCTTTGGAATGTGGGAGGAGACCGGAGTACCCGGAGAAGACCCACGCAGGCACGGGGAGAACATGCAAACTCCACCCAGGAAGGCCGGAGACTGGACTCTATCTTGCGTCCTCAGTACTGGGAGGCAGACGTGCTAACCACTCATTCACTGATCTACATTTCTCTGTCAAATAGATATTACCCATGGCAGAGGTCGCCAACCTCTGAAATTTCGCTTGGGGCCCCAATACAAATGAGCCACAGCCGGAAAGCAAGTTGCTGTTGCCCTACTGATAGTTTGTGATAGCTGGTGACAAACTGACGTCCTGCTGGTTTCACCAGCTACCAAACATGCTAGTCTTGCTGGACTGCCTGGCTCAGTTGTTCGAGTTGGTCATTCAGTGATCAAAAGGACGGTGCTTCAACTTGTTGATGTTTCCCTGAACATGACTCAGAACCCTAGATTGCTCCCGGTGGGTTTGACAGGTTCTGTTTTAGTTGCTGTCGACACCTGCAAGACCAGCACAAAAACAAAACAAAACAAAACAAAACAAAAAACAAAACAAGCATTCTGCTGGTTCGCACCTTTGCTGGTCTATTTTTTATTTTTATTTTTTATTTTTTATTTAAGCTGAGTAATGAAGAATGATCTATAAAATATATACAGAAATAAAAATAATAGACTATAAAATTACATTACAGTATCAAACGTTTTTAAATTACTCTTACAAAGGACGATCACCTTGAATAATAGCTGGTTAATATACAAGTAACAACCCTTCATTCACATGACATTTTGGTTCGTATCTCTGACATATATTTTTAAATACCCAATTTATAATAACCTTCTTTAATCTTCAATCTGTACTAACAACATTTGTACTTGCTAATACGATCACATTTATTACCCTTATCGCCCACACGTTTCCAGGTAGAGAACAAAGCTCACGGCCTGTAAAACTTTGCAAACAAATTTGACATTTGTCAACAACTTTCGAACTGCCTTTCAAACTCTGAAAACTTGAGCGCTGGTTTTAAAACATTCTCATCCGAGTTGAATATAAAAACTGCCATAGTTTCATCAGTGCAGGTTAACACGGCGCTCGTACCTTCCCCACCCACGGCACCAACAAGTTGTTGTTCTTCCTCGTTCTTCTCATTTCCTCGGTCGTCAGACATATTCCAAGATTGCTGTTGGATCGTGGTCACGGAACTCGTGTATGTATAGTGTGAATAATTTAAATATCTGAGGTACGAATACGCTGATAAAACGAACAGAATAATATCTCGGTTCGGTCAGACGGGCCAGTTACGTCGAAAGTTTGTGGAACGAGGAAGTGAAGTGACATGGAGAGTGGCTGCTGCAGTAACCGACGCTCTCCAGTTGATGCACACAGAGCAAGCACGCCGCCAACCCAACCCCGCACCCCGCACCGTCGTGGCAGAGCCAGATTAGGGATAGGTAGCACATTACTGCCTCCTCCAGGCATGAACGTATCACAACACTCCTATTTTATGTCTTTGGACACAGCGTTATAGCTCCACCGTTGAACTGAACAGCAGAATCACATCGCCACATTCAGAAGAACCAAAACAGGAGCAATCTATACTGAGCTGATCTTGATATAATGAAGTATTCAGACCTTGGATAATATAGTAATATCTTGTTATGATCTATTTCATCACAATACTTTAATTAAGATGCTATTAAACTGAAGATATATAAAAATCATTTTTATATGTAACTTCCTATTGAGAGGTGGTTGTCCCAACCTCTAACTACTAAATTTTAATTGATGAAAATGAAATTTTGATTATTTTAGCCAATTTTCTGAACATTGTATTTTATACACTGGCAGTCCCAAAATGCAGACTACCGAAACAGAAAGAGTATTTGTCTGTAGGCAGGGCTTGGTTTTAGCCACACGGTACACCCCTAGAAATCTCACCAAGAAGAGACACTGCTTTCTTGTTCATCCATGGCTACATGGTGAGCAATTAGTTTACAGCATTATTTAGCACATGCCCTCCAAAGTCTGAAAATCAGCATGTGGTTTTAAGGACCGTCACTACCAAACACCTAATTTCTGCAATTAAGTGAACATTTTTTATTTTTTATTTTTTAATGTTTAATGTTATGTTTTCTATATCTGAACATATGTTCAAAACTGTGTTTGGTAGTCAGATTGCACCTAGCATTGCTGAGCATTGCTAACAACTATCATAAAACATCATGACCGAAACAGTCACTATCAAAACATATGGGAAGGTTTCGGTTGTAACACAATGGTTTCGGTAGTGACAATATGATGTTCATTTTTAAATAAAGTAAGTATTTTACAATATAATGCATATATATATATATATATATATATATATATATATATATATATATATATATATATTAGATACATACAGAATGTCATGCATAACCGTTCTTATTTTAATTATATTCTATTTCATATTTTATCTGAATTTAAAGGGAGAAAGACTAAAACTGATGCAGCCTCTGAAATGAAGAGAACGGTTGAAGCAATGGTAATTATTACAAAAACGGCCAGTAGGTGGCAGCAGAGTATAAGAGATCAGCCAGGGCCATGCAACAAGCTCTTTTTGACAGTGTTTTCACCAGGAATGTAAATAATGATGAAATTTAGCTATAGTCTAATGCTAATTGTAGCAAAATGGAAATGGATACAAATATTTATTTATTTTTCCTGATGAAAGAAGAGACTCTAATCTTTCTTTTGGCAGGTTCCATGTTTTATAGCAATAAAACACAATACAGTATTCTGTGGACCTCAGTCAAAATCCAGTAAAACAGCCGGGAGCGAAGGGGCTTGCTTCAGTGAAAATGGCTGCCAGTGAATGAGTTAAAAAGAAGATACAGAAGAGATATTCTGAACACAAAAAATGCTAAATTTGCATAAGAAACTTTTGCTAGAACTGCATCATCTGTAGTTGTCCTATTCAATTTTCTGCAGGGTAAATAAAGCCTTCAAACGTTGATAACAGAAAGAGTCGTGCACTGGCCGGGAACAGAAGCACTTATTCGGGCTTGCCGCAGCGAACCCCCGGGCAAGCCCACGGTCACTGGTAACCCGCTCTCAAGGGCACGTTGTCAGCAAGAAGCACAATAATTTATCTAGTCCTATACTCCCTATTCTATAATGTGTACTAATAAATTATTCTTATCTTATAACATATCATTAAAATAAAAAAGAAAAACAAAAAATAAATAGAAATGGAACAATGAAAATTGTGCATGTTATGAACAGTCAGCTAGCAGGTTCCATCTGATGATTCAACACCACTATATATAAAGTCTGACTGGAGGGTTGGGGGCCGTAGGATATTGAGTGGACAGTACACACATTAAAAAAATAAAATAAAAAAGCTTTACTAGCTACTCAAACGGCTTGTATTTCCGTGTCATAATCATTTTAAGCAATGACGTCATTTCCAGAGCTCAAACTATCAAAATTACGGCTCTGGGAGATCTTATTAGTAGTTTTAAAATTCTGATAGACATTGTTTTAAAGCAAGGAGTGGACCTGTTCTTTTTGAGTGGTTAAGTATTTAGGATTAGTTTTTCATCACATCAACAGTGCCTTCACAGATTCTTCACAATAATTCTATCAACCATCCATTATCAATGAGTAACTGAAGCCTTTCCATGTTGATTTTAGGAAAGAGGCGGTGTCACCAGTCAATCACAGGCCATATAGGTTCCCCAATTAGTTCTCAGTGGGCCAAATTAGATCAAGATTGCCAAGTCGCGGGCCAAATCGAGTCAAATTATGACAAGTAAATGGCGCCCTCTGCTGGACATGACTCAAATTGGCGCACCGACTGCCTTAGAGAGTGGAATAAACCAAGTCAAGAAAGGCGAGAGGGTTGTTGTTCAGTGTTTGCTGAATGGTTTCAGGTAACCAGGTTAGTTGTCCCACCCAGGGACTCATTCATGCCAGCACCAACAGACAGTTGTTAGGACATCTGAACAAATTGGAGGTTGACTACCTTGTGTTCCACTCTCATGGCAGAAAGCACATACGTACATTGTTCTGGTTTACTTTATTAAATTATTGTGAATTCCTAATAATTATAAAATCATTAAGAAATTAACAAACATAACGAATTATTAATTAATTAAACAATAACACATTTCTTTAACATGTAATTAATTAGCCATAGTTCCAAAAGAAAAAAAATGCTGATAAAACAGTAATGTGACATAAATACAATAGAGCATGCATGCAACAGCTTACAATTAAGCGTGCTATCAGCCAGTTCGTCAAATACATAAAGTAGATTTAAAGCCTAAAAAATAAATAGAGATGGTGTATGGGGACCACATTTTGTTCTCACACATTAAGAGGCCAACTGAACCCTGGAGGAGAAAGGATTCTATAGGCAGTAAGCAGGCATTGGAAAGATATGGACTAGTAGAAAACGACCAGAAATATAATTTCACAGAAAACCCTCCTTTCTAATTGACTCGTGAATTGTGTGGTGGTTTTGGGTGTGGTGGTAAAACGACACCGAAGGCTTGCCCTTATTCAGAAGAACAATGGACAGGATCAGTTCAACTCTTTGCAAATGCACAACTCATTCCCTTCATACCAAGGCCAGGCGTTACTTTCAGCAATGGGAAACCTTGAATCGGCCAACATCCACAGTGACACCCAAGAGTGAAATATTTTGCAAACAGTACTCCCTGTTTTTGCCATTGCACGAGGAGGCGCACACACTGAACATCGGTGCTGTGCTCTGAGTCAGTTGATGATGGTGCCAATCAGGTTGGTTCACTTTGCCAGGATTCACTTATACTCTTTAGTAAACATGATACTGTCACTGTACGTACATTATTAACATTATTGTGAAGATCATTCAGATAAAGTGTCTATATATTCAAGTAGGCTTCAGCAATTATTAAAAACAAAGTTATTGTCCTCCTCTGGACATGATGCTATGTTGTGTATTTCTGACTTTGAGTGAGTAGGTGGGGTGTCTCATGGAAAATAACATAACACACAAGTTCAAACATGTCTGTTTAGGAATGTTTATCTCTCACTGAGGAAGTTTCTGTAAGGTTGAAAACCCATGTTGTTAGAGTATAAAAGTGAATCATTTTGCTAAACAACCAACACTACCCTACTTTATTTGATATAGGTACCATGTGCAGTTTTGAATGGGGTTTAGTGTACTTTTATTTTAGAGCAATTATCCTTGATTTGCTTGTGGCCAATCGGCTACTCCCAGACAGTGTTGTATGCTACATGTGTGGGAGGAGAAACTTACCTGGGGAGACGAGAAACACTTCCTCCTCCACCCTGTCTCTTTCAGGTGAGAGGCAAGTGTCGCAGACCATAACTGCAAATAATCGGTGAAATTTGCCAAACAATCGGATTCTCTTTTACGTGGTGAAAAGGTAAAGTGTCCGCGTTCTGTTCATTGTTCATTGTGGAATCTAAATTTCGGTTTTCATCACAACTAATACCACAGCCTAATGAATCTATAATTTGCTGTATGTTCTGTTGTTATATATATATAATTATTATACATATATATAAAAAATCTAAATCTAATGATCGCCTAATGAGAACCTGAATGTCACCGCGAGATCAACGTGTCTGGCGGTTCCTTCGTCTAACATATCGTTACATTCTAGGTGTCGAAATTGATTCTATTTATAACCATAATTAGCAGCAGCCCACCGATTGGTTCATATCCCTCCACGTCGTGCACTCACAAGTCTCACTGATCGTTAAAATGCTTTTTTTCTGGACGTGTAGTCGACGTGAGAGCCCTACATCTTGATGTCTGAAACACCTCCGCACTTGCTTGTGTGCCTTGTTGTGATGGTGTTTTTTTCTTGGCTCCTTTATTCCCTTTCGCAAGTGGGCGGTACCGGCTGGACTATTTGACGCTTCAGCACCCAAACACTGCAGCATTCCGTCAAATACCAAATAATATCGTGACACGCCAAATCAATTCCGCGTTAGAGCCTATTTTCTCGAGGGCTCAATTATTTCCAGTTTTAAGTTTTTGTTTAGGTAAATGTACAAGAGCCAATTACAAGTCTATAGCAAACGTGACACGCTACTTAAAATAATCATTTATTAAAACCCCGCAACATATTTATTTATGTATTTATTTATTTATTTAAATATTTATATAAGCCAAAGCTTCACGTCAAATGTGTTAAGCATATTTTGCGGATATAGAGCTTTTTTCTTTGTCTGATATTCTTTAAATGGCTATACATCTTCTTATGTCATTATTAATACTATTTTATTTATTTATTTAATTTAACGTGAGACGTTTGGCAGCCTTGTTTTTTGCCATCCAAAATCGTGAGTGGTAACAGCCGGTCATGCGTGTCTAAGCAACAGCGCAGGCGGTTATAAACCTGCGGGCACACATGATTGTACACACTACGGTTGTGGAATAGATCTGGTTGGGGTCTTTGCAGTAAAGCTGACAGGCTGCTGTTATGGAGGGCCAAGCGGTTGGGGGTTTAATTCGTCAAGACACAATAGAGGATGCTGGTAAGAGCGCAGTTTTTGCCATATTAAATGTGTTTGCGTGCGCTCGTGTGCGGTTATGTGTGTGTGTGTGTGCGCGCGCATGTGCGTGTCATGGGGGAGATTTGCTTGAAGAAACTAATGTAGTTCCTTCTATATTGAGACCTGATCAACATCGATTCATACTGTAATTCCATACCGGCGCCCCGCATGCCATACAAACAGTATACATGTATTTATATCAATGGAAACGATTGAGATAAAATAGCTAGCCAACATGGGAGTCAACGTTTATTTAATTGATTCGAACAGTGGAACCCCGCGCGCGCATTTACAGCAACAGTTTAAAGCCTACTGTACCAACACTTTCGACTATCTGTTTCTCTTTGCAAGGGTTCTAGTTTGTTTTCATCGTCCTGCTTTGGATTTATTTAATCCTCCTGTTATGCTAAATGACCCACTTTCAAGTTAATGAACAAATGTTAGCTTTTACCCTTTTTGGCACCAACAGACAATAAAAAACGTTTTGAGATGTTTGCAAGGAACATTAAGCATAGTGGGTCAAACTGACCTAACATTTACATCAACTGTCGATAAGAAATTTTTAATTTCTCTGTATATGCAATGAAAACTGTTAATAATAAGATACAGCTATGTTTATTGTGTGGGTTTTGTAATGTTAAACATTCTGGGTCATAGTATAATAATTATTTTTTATTTTATTTTTATTTTTTGTATGAAACATCTCATTCGGAAGACAATTAAATTGTCCACTTTGACATTTTTAAATAAATATTAAATGTTTATCAACATGCTTTTGGAACATTAAACGTAGCCCGTGTCAAATTGACTCATTTTAACGTTGATAATTACAAGTAAGTACTTTTTTTGCTACCAAACCTCTCAATTAAAATGGTTCACTTTAACTTTGACAATTTTCAATTACATATTAAAGGTTTATCTGAATGTTTTTGGAACATTAAAATTCTAATTTTAAAATTAATTTTGCAATGAAACTATCAACAGAATTAAAATGGTTCATCATGAGCTACAATTCAGTATAAGGGTCTGTGTGGGTCACACTGACCCATTTCAAAGTTAAAAATAAAATAAAATACAAATAGTAGTATGTTAGTATTTCATGATGAAATAAAAATAGTTTATTTGAAACATTTGCAATGAAATCGGTTAATGATGTTTATTGGGATGCACTTTATAATTATTAAATTTGGGGGGGGTTGAACCATGCAAGGTTTGTGGCTGTGAAAACAAATATTTGGAGAGCAAATCAATTAATTTCTTCTTGTATGATTGATAACAACAAAACAGGAATTTGTAACAAATTACAGAATCACACATTACAAGATGTGCATCTATGTGCTCTTTGTTATTTCAATATTTTGTTATTTCATGAAACATGCCATTAGTGACGTTGAAACGTTGACTTTACTAATATTTGTGTGTTAACTGGTTCCATGCTAATGTATTTCTTTGTCAAACAACATTGTGAAACTAATCCAATGTTAGCTTAAATTCTTTGTATTTAACTGACAAAATTCAATGACAAAAAACCGGTTTACACACAAATAATATGCAAATTTGGCGGGGAACAATCACAGGGGGATGCTTTGTTGGCAATTTGAATACATAAAGATATGACAATGACCCATTATGTTATTGCCATTTCCTCATTTTGTACATTGTCCCAGGTTCTGTATCCAGAAGCTGAAAACATTTTAGGTGTTACATTTTCTGCCTTTTCATATAAAAAAAGTCAAAATAAAAGCAGACAGGTAGATAAATGAAAACAACTTTGGTGAGCATGATGCCAGTTAGGTCTATTCCATATACCAGGGGCACTACTAGGAATTTGGGTTTCCTGTATAAAATATCACTTTGGCCTCACCACTTCAACGATGCAAATTGAATACATTATTTTATAGGACTCTTGTCAATCATGAGCCCTTAGAATTTTCACTTCTCTTCCCCTTATGACACCTCTGAATAATACCCAGTTAATTTACAAAGGAGAAACGAAAGCTTGAAGTTTGAAGCTTAGTTGTATAGTACTCAATCACAAGAGTCTCAAAGGGCTTCACAGCCTGACAAATAGCAACATCTAAACTCCACAACTGGGCAAGGAAAAACAAAGTCCAAATTTGGGGGTAAATAAACCTTGAGTAAGGACCAGAGGTAGATGGATCCCCTTCTATGAGGACTAGAGCGCAATAGATGCCAAGTGGGGAGTATTTGTCACATAACATGTATGGTGCTAAAACAGCACGAGAATCCATTTAATGAGATCAAGCACCGGTAGTGGTTCTTCCTCAGAACCTGGCCCAGTCGGTTGAGCCAGAATCCTCAATCTTTCTGGAAAATGGTCCACCTCAGGGAAAATCTTAAGTCAATATTTAAAAATTTCTACTGAGGTAGCCACTCTAATTCCCTGGGTGCGGCATTACACAGTATTAGACCAATAGGAAATGCTCTACAACCTGCTGACTTGTTGTTGTTGTTTGTTTTTTTTTAGCTCTCGGAGTCACCAAAAATACAGTGTGTTGCAAACGTAGTTTTCGTGATGGCACATTTAGTACCACTAAGTTGGCAAGATGCGAAGTTGCTAAGATAAGAAAAAAAAGAAAAGAAAAAGTTAGCCAGCATTGGAGTAATATGATCAAACGCAGCATGTTACAGTAGTCAAAGCGAGACATAAGCCATTGCTGAACTATGGTCTCTGCTTCCCTAGTGGACAGAATTGGCTATATTTTAGCGATGATGAAGAAATTAAAAAACTTTAGTAATGTCCTGAATGTGCATTTGATAGAGTTAAGTCAAATATAATTCCAAGATATTTTGCTGAGACACTCATGGTACTTTAATTAAAATTCAGAATGGTGTCCACAAGTGCCTGTGTCTCGCAGGACCTATTAAACATCATTTCAATTTTCTCATGGTTAATCAGCAAAAAGTTACAGGACATACATTCTTCAATCTCGTGCCCCTAGCACCTATAGTTGGTTATAATCAGCATAACAGTGAAATATGAGAAGATGAAAACAAGTAAACCGCCTACTGTATATCTCAGTTTTCACAAAGTGAGTCTAACTGTGTGCATAGGTGACATTTTCTTTTTTTTTTGGTAGTATTTCCCTCATCCCACTCACAGGCAGAAGGTTAGAAGGTAAGGTGGTGTTTGCGCTGTTGTGGGATGGAACATAGCCAACTCATGGCCAATTGAAGCGGCTCCACTCATTCCTTTTAAATTCAGCACAGAGAGGGCCATCAAAATGGCATGTAGATGTAGCAGGTGACACTTTACAAGTTTGTTTCCTCTGGAGTTTCATGTAGCATTTTGAAATACATGTACGGTGCCCAATCAGTAGGGATGAGCGAGTACACCACTATATCTGTACAATCATATAAATGATCTGTATCTGTATTCGGAGGGGGTGTGCGAAAGTGGTCGTGACTAGTGTTGTCACAGATTACTTAAAAGTAATCTGATTACAGCTGGGCTGAAGGAAATGTAGAACTGCTTGTTTTCTCCTTACCCGTCAACTTTGCTCGAGTAGTGTCGCACTGTGCTGTGATGTGTTTCCTCAAACTGGATGTGGAGTTTTTAGTCGGCGCAAAGTTTGCAACGCACTGAGAGGGTTTTGTAATCTTTACTGGACAAAAATGCGAAGTAATGGCTGTATTTCCAATGAGCAAATGCACCCGTTTGTGGAGGTCTTCCTGCTTCTTCGATTGTTTACGTCGTGATGAGATAGGAAGTGTCTATTGTTTTGGCCAGTGACACACGTCACACGTGACATGTGATGTGACGTCACTCCCAAATGCAAGAGAAACATTTTCTCCCTGAAATTATCTTTGAAATGGACAACAAAACTCTGCATTCTACATACATTACAAGGTAATAAAAAAAAATAGTAACGTACAGCCAGTTAGGAAAGTAACTTTAATCAGATTACTGGTTTGGAAATATGAACGCATTAGATTGCTCGTTATTGAAAGAAAGTAATCAGATTAAAATAACGTGTTATTTAGTAACGCCTTAGTGACAACACTGGTCATCACTTAAACCGGAAGCGGGCATGGTTTGATTAGAAATAAGTGGGGCTTACATCGGTTCAGTAGTATTTTATTTTTTTTTTCAATTTCACACTTAAAATAAATACTAAGTTTATTTATTTGAAAACTATTGCCAAAACAGCCTAATTGAGATTCAAATCAGTGTTTTTGATCACAAAAATAATAACTAGAGTAATGAAACTATAACTCGTGCAAAAATTTGGACAGGCATCTTTATTTTTTATCAACTTGCCTTCAATTTTATTAAGTTGGTCAGCAATTCAATTTGTAAATTTAA
This sequence comes from Festucalex cinctus, assembly GCF_051991245.1. Lineage (NCBI taxonomy): Eukaryota > Metazoa > Chordata > Actinopteri > Syngnathiformes > Syngnathidae > Festucalex > Festucalex cinctus. The sequence goes on along the minus strand of NC_135414.1, from coordinate 16,560,368 downwards.
GTTGGTTCAACAATTCTCTTCATAGAATGTACAGCTTTGCAAACACAGTTTAAAAAACACAACAATGAAAAAGAGATTATTGACACTGATAGTTGTAGATGAATAGTGACATTAAAACATTGACTTTACTAATATTTGAATATCAACTGGCTCTATGCAATTGTATTTCTTCGTCAAATACAAAATTAGTAATCTAATTTTAATTTAATCTCTTTGCATTTTAGTGACAAAATACAATTGCATGAAACCTTTTTTTTATTTACTAGTGTTGTCAGGCGATTAAAAATTGTAATCTAATTAATTACAGGATTTTTAAGTAATTAATATAATTAATCTATTTTAATCTCATGTCTGCTAAAGGTCCCCAAATAAATAATTTGAATTCTCCGATATTACAAAATTATAGTGCATGACTAATCAGTTGAATACACAAAGAAGAGAAGATCTGAAATCCACATTTCTATTGTTGAAGTGTGGTTCATAAATGAAATTCAAACGAAAATGTTTAAGCACATCAACAAATTAAGCCATGCATTATTTTAAAAGATAATCTAAACTTCCATTTTGTTCAAACATTTTTTTGAACAAGTTGAATCTAAACTTCCACAAGCTGAGTTTCGGTGTATATGATGGCATGAGATGAACTGATAATAGCGGTGGTGGTTTTTGAGCTAAATTAACAAACTGGTAATCAAGAAAAGTTAGAGGTTAGAAGGAGAGGTTAACAAAAATCTAAAGCTACAATATCTGGGTCATAACAACTCAAACCCAAAAGAGGAACTAGGGCTACAGTGTCAACTTCTCAAGCCAAAAAAACTTCCCATGCTAGGTTACAGGATCCGACAACAACTAACGCTATGTGTCCTTCAACCTGTTGCTTAGACAAACAAGATTGCTTACATTGAGAGTCTTAAGTGATAAGTCAGGCTGGAGCTTCTTTTTTCTTTTTTTTTTTAGAAAAAGGTACACTGAGTTCTTGTCTTTGTTTTTGTAAATAAACTTTCGTTTAACCACTAACACTAGCAGAATTTTAAAACTATATCTCCCAGGGCCGTCATTTTGAGACTAATAGGTTATTATTACATGTTTTGAGTAGCTAATAAAATCCCTCTCTTGCTTTTCTGAGGCGGACGGTTGGTGGACCTTTATTGATTTTGATTATCAGGCTTGTACTGCCAATAAAAACATCATGAGTCCATCACATCTACAGCCTTTTTTTTAAATTTATTTTATTTTATTTTTTTTACTATAAGCTTTTACTATAGGCTACCTTGCATTGCCGGGGGTGGGCTGGTCTTGTTCGGACTTGCTGGTCTGGACTCCCGAGTGATCCAGCAAACACTCATCGTGATTTGTCACACTCTCTGTCAGTTTCATCTCAGAATGTATTGCTGCAGTTGAGAGGAATCCTCGTATCTCCAAAGCCACCACATTTTTTTTAGGTAATAAAAACAACATGTTTGTTGCGGCATTAACATTGCCTCATCAAAGAGAGCAAGCCATTTTCAACACCTAGGGTCCAATTTTCGTGGACAGGGGCACATGCGCTTGACGTAAAAACTGGAACATCTTCATTTTTGTGCCGGGGCAAGTCAAGTTTACAGTGTTTGGGAATTTGGCAGGCCGCACTATGTCTTCCTGGGCGTTCCGCCAGACCAAGAATGTTTTCTATTAGATGTCTCTCGCGCACCTGACAATTTGGTGACGGAAAGTCGACTAGACTTCGGCTAGATGAAGCCAGATCTAAGTTGTGGTGCAGGTGGTGTAACATGATTTTGGTGGATTTGATCTAGGCGCAGGCAAGCAGATTCTGCGCTCTGCTGATATGTGTGGTGGATGTCATCGTATAGCATTCATAAATATGACGGCAGCATACAGCAAACCCTTTGAATCATTGTCAAAATCAATTGTATGCATTATTATTATTATTATTAGCATTATTAATATTAATATATTTTATGAAAGGACCCCACTGACCGTGGCCCCGATGTATGTGTTTGTGTTGTGTGTGTGTGTGGGTGCACACAGACACGATCTGGTGTGGAAGGCAATCTTTATTGCCCAATTTGCAGCAGCTAATGTTACATCATCTACAAGTGGAAATTTTATTGCAGCTCCTCTTAAACATACTTTGCGCGCACCAACCTCCGGCACAGATTCCAGCGAGTCTGCTATGCTTTTACTATGTATATCGCGCACCTCTCCTGTGCTGAATTTAAAAGGATTCCATTGGCTGGGAATCAAGTCAGCCGTGTTCACTACCACAACAACTCCCATTTTCTAACTGGACCCATCGATGAAAAAAAACATGCACTGGGTACGAAAATAGGGCCCTTAAGATTTGTCAATAATTTGTATAAAAAAAAGAAAAAAAAAGGGTGTCTGAGAGTACGTATATAATTGTGGAAAAAATGTGAAATCGACCAAATTAGGACAAAGGACATTTCTGCCCCATAACCCTAACCACTGCCCGCCAGTTATTGACATCACCTAATAAATTCAGGGATGCTTGCAGCTTAAAAACGATCTTGCCTTTACTAAGACGGTCACATGTAATGTAATTGGTTCAAGAGACAGTGGTGACCAATCTCAAAAGGTTCTGTATGTATTTTAAAACTGAATGGGTTTGTTTCACTATTGTTTGGGGCAAAAAAAAACAAACAAAAAATAAATCCATCTCTGTACCTTTCTAAGGTTCTCCTCCAGCGAAGACAGTTAACCCAAAAGTTGAGGAGCTCTGCAATATGCGGAGGAGCGACAACTATTCGGCAGTTCCGAGTGAGGAGAAGAACCTTGATATGACCAACGCCAAGGCCTGGAATGACAACTCCATAGTAAGAAACTACATCTGTCTTTTTATAGTATATGAATAGGAAACTATACGGTGGGGTCATGGAGTGATGACTATAATGCGTATTCACTCCCAGCCATTTTCACAGAAGCAATCCCGTTCGCTCCCGGCTGTTTTACTGGATTTTGACTGATTTTGCAAGGCCCACAGAATATTGTGTTCTATTGTTATAAAAGCATGGAACCTATCAAAAGAAAGATTAAAGTCTCTTCTTTCATCAGGAAAAAAAGTATTTTTCTATCTGTTTCCTTTTTGCAGCAATTAGCATTTGAAGAGAGCTATATTTCATCAGTTTTCCCAAATCTATTTAAAATTGTAAGTAATTTAGCTTTTTTTCCTCCATGGCCCTGGTTAATCTCCTTTGCTCTGCTGCCACCTGCTGGCCATTTGTGTAATAACTACCATTTCTGCAACCGTTCTTTGCAGTTGAGAGGCTGCATCAAAGCCTTCTGTATGCGATAGCACCAAAAACAAAAACGTATAAATACGTCTTTGGGACACTTAAAACATAAAAAAAAAAATATTTACACGTTATTGGGAGCAAATGAGTTAAGTAGTCATCAACCCTTAAAAACTAACACATTTACACGGAGGAAGCCAGTATCGATCATCTCCCCACCCATGCCCTCCCCTGAACCACGACTGGAACATTTGCAAAAAAACTGTCACAACAATGTGAATGTCGTGAATGCCAGTGTTTTTTGTCACTTTATTTACACAGCCTGTACTGTGGTTGTAATTGATTTAAATTATTATTTATTGTTTTTATAAGGCCATGTTAAATAAAATAGATTATTCATGGAACTGCAATGGATTCAATTCTTAATGTAAATATTCATATTTCTACTAATGCATTAAATTACAGCAAGAAGTTTCTATTATTTGCAACATTGGTACTTTTGACTCGAAATAGGTGCTGCATGAATTCCTCAAATGAATTTAAATCGTGAATCGAATTGAATCGGGCCTTTGTGAATTGAATCGAATAGATTCTGGAAATCTGAATCAATACCCAGCCCTAAATAATGTATTGATTCCAAGAAATATATAAAAGTATAAAAAGTGATACAACTAGCCCCGGTCTCCACTAATTCTAAATCCCAACTGGACACATGGTTAAATTTGAGCGTGACTTCATAAATCCAGATTCAAAATGCCACCAAATCCAGCACAGGGTTGTAAAGTTGATCAATTTCTATACTACCTGTACTTATTTTGTTTAGGGTAACTGGTAAGTGGGTGGCACGGTTGTTGACTGGTTAGCACGTCCGCCCCCCAGTGCTGAGGACGCAAAATCGAGTCCAGGCTTCAGCCTTTCTGGGTGGAGTTTGCATGTTTTCCCCGTGCCTGCGTGGATCTTCTCCGGGTACTCCGGTCTCCTCCCACATTCCAAAAACATGCAGGGCACGTTAATTGGGTGCTCTGAATTGTCCCTAGGTGTGCTAGAGATTGTGGATGGTTGTTTGTCTCTGTGTACACTGCGATTGGCTTGCAAACAGTTCAGGGTGTACCCCGCCTACTACCCGAAGCCGGCTCCAGCACCCCCGCAACCCTTGTGAGGAGTAAGCGTTTAAGAAATTGGATGGATGCATAACTGGTAAGCTGCAGCCATATTTAGCTCACTTTGGGCGAGAAGAATGGTAAACCCTGATCACTGATCACCAATCAATCAGGGCTGACAAACAGAGATAGACTACCATCCCCACTCACGTTCAAGCCAACCAGCAATTTAGTCTTTGGTGGGTTAACCTACACCACTACACAAGCGTATACAATTTTGATCTGAATTCAGCCCATCACAACATACAATGCAGCACACCATCTGTCACGAGGCATTGGAGCTGGGCAGCTTTCCGAAACCACGGGGGCAGTAGGGTGACAGGCTGCATCTTGGACCCCCGCTGGTTATGGTGACACGTCTCCTGTCTTCTGTAAATGCTGAGCGAGACACTGACACTGATGCATTGTGCTCATCACAAAAATTATTCTGTCAGCGGTGTGGCGCATACAGTACATTCACATTCATGTTACTGTGTGTTTCTGTTTTCCACTTATCATTCTGCCACTCTTTTCCGCCATGTTTTAGTACCTACATTGTTGTAAAAACATTGATGACATTTTCAGAGACAAGAATCTGGGTCAGAATGGCTTACATCACAGTGGCTAGGGGCCAGAAATATATGAAACAACAAGATAAATTTGGCCTCTGTTTAATACAGCTCATCCTGTTCAGGACATACTGTATGTCCTAACTGGACTGGCCACCAGTCAATCACAGGGTAGATCTAGAGACGAACACCCTGGGGAGTAACAACAGTCAAATCAAAATATAGCTCATAAATTCAAACAAAAATTCAGTATTCATTAAGGGGCCTGTTTATAATAAACCTCAAGTGCATGGTGTATAAATGCCACTTAAAAAGCAAAGTGCCCCTGCAAATTGTACCAGTTACAGCTCGAGTTGTTCATTAATCATTAGCTATCAGAATCCGGATTATTTTATTCGGCCAAGTATGTAAAATACACACACACGCACACACACACAAAAATGAATTATTTGCCAGTAGTTGATGTCACTCTAGTTCTGTCAAAAAAAAAAAAAAAATAGAGATGAGGAAAGGAGCCAGACTTGGACTTAAGTTGGCTAGAATCACTATTTTGATTGACAAAAATTGAAAGATGTGAGATTGGACTTGGGAATTGGGAGTTGAGTAGCAACATGAATTGAGATATGAGGACTTGACGATGGGAGCCCTGGGGTCTAGTTCATAAAGCAGGGGTGTATTTCACAAAGCAGGTTTAGTGAGAAATCTGGGTAAAGAAACCCTGAAAAGTGGGATACTGCTTTTTCAGTTTCAGAAATGGAGGTAATTGAAACCAGAGGATATGAGGGGACTCGAGCCTGTTTCCATTAAAAGAGGTCATTTAAGCTCTCGGCCAGTCACCGTAGTAACATGGTCCATGAACCTAACCTGTTCGCTAGCATGTTTTTCACAATGAAATTCGAGTTTTTCCCGTACCCGCCTCCGTTCAGCCACACAGAACATTGAATTTCCTAATTTTTGCGTAAATACGCCTGTAGTCTATAGCGTAAACTTTTGTCACGAACATGGCATGTCATTTTGACAATGAACCTATTGATGAAGGTGCCGCTTAATTGCGCAGGGAATTAAGTATTCGTCGCAAGATTGTTATCAGACCGCACATATATATGCTGGCATTTCCGCACCGTTTCACATCACAGTCCATACATACACAACTTAATCAGTCTTTACATTTGCAGCATTAGCAGACGTAGTCAAGTGCGCTCACATCGCAGCATATATGTATTGCGCTACATTTTTTTCTTATACCCATTTGAATAATGTTTTTAAATTTCATCTTAAGTCAAGTGCACTTCTCCCTGAGAATGAATTTATAAGCCATCATTCAACAGGTTTCCTCTGTAATATTATTGTGATTGCAAAGACTACATTTAAAATTACGCATTGACTCGAGCAGCAATGTTCTCCCAGGCCGCCTTCCTCTATGTCAGGGGTGTCAAACATAAGGCCCGCGGGCCGGATCAGGCCCACAAAGGGGTTTAATCCGGCCCACGAGATGATTTTGTAAAGTTAAAAAAATAAAAATAAAAATGTAATGTTGGACTAATTAATCAGTCAGCCACAATCAAAATATGATTACAGTTGAGCTCCATAATTTCGGGCTGGCACACAAATAGCGCAAATCTGCGTATAATTGACGACCATGGTTTTTAAGTTATATACCGTTATTTTACCGATGCGGGCCACTTGGGAATATATTTTAATATGAGTTTGACACCCCTGCTCTATGTGGATCCGCTGCGGTGTTGCACTTTTTTTTTTTTAAATGAAGACATGTTCAAATTTGCCGTATGATCGCATTAAGATTTTCATTTGAAAGGGGCAAAAAAATAAATAAAAAATTGCGGAAGCAGAAGGCGCGGCTCGGCTTCCCCGTTCCTCCAGGTGCACCTAATCAGCATTGATATGACTGACTGGAATCAGCTGTGCTGGAACAGAAAACGCGGGTCTCCTATCTGAGGGGATGTGAACTCGTTCAGGGTTAATCTCACAATTTGTTGAAGCTGCTTTGTGAAATACACCCCAGGTTGGATGCGTCTGATCTTCCTCACATAAGGCATCCACCTCTTCTGGTAAATTAATGTCCTTGTACTCTATCCGTGTGTTTGTGTTTGTTGATTTGCAGTTTTTTGATTGTGTTGTTGTTGTTTTTTTGTTTTTTTGTTTGTTTTGTTTTTGTTTTGCTATTTATCTTTCATTTGTTTTTGTTTTTTAATTTGCTGTGATTTTTTTAATGTTGTATTGGGGTGTTTTTTATTTTCTGTTTAGTTCTTTGTTTTAAGATTCACTGTTAGAAATTATGTGTTGTTGTTGTTGTTGGGGGTGGGGGTGGGGGTGGTGTTTTTTGATTTGTTGTTGTGTTTTGCACATTAGGGCCACCGTACTTGGCAGGTTTAGCCAAAAAGTAATGTCTTAGGATCTGTTTAAATTGAAACTTGAAGGTTAACACTTGAAACTTAATTGAGTGAAAGGCAAAGTTGTGCTTGAGCTCGAGACAGTCCTCCAATAAATACGACCACATACTGTAGTTTGTTTTGAAAAGGTGCCGACCATGTGTTACTTATTATAGTTTAGCGACCTCTAGTGGCCATGTTAAATAGTGGAAAAATACTAAAGAGGGTTTCAAATCCGGTCCGTCTGATCTAATGACGAGTGTTTATCTCACTGAGCTATTTGTTCAGTGACTGTTTTACTGGATGGTTAGCTCAGTAAGTTAGATGTTCGTCTTTTGTGCAGAAGATCCGGGTTCGAGTCTCAGTTCGGGATTTTTTTTTCGCTATTTAACATGACCAATAGAGGTCGTTAAACTACAGTACGTGACACATGGTCGTATTTTGATGCATGGTAAAACGACCTAAATGGTCGTTATCGTTGGAGGACTTGTTGAGCTCAATATCATAAACCTCCATTTGTGTATCATGCGCCAAACAAACTGTTAACTTGCTAGCAGTAGTGTTACACAACACAATAGTGTTGCTGTATTAGGAAGCCTAATTTCTATTGAAAAAAAGAAGGAAGTAATAGCTAAACATGACAATGGCATTTGTTGTTTGTGATCTGGCTGGAAAGTTTGGACTGGCGAAATCTACCATCTGTACTAATATAAAGATAAAGAGAGCTAACGAAAGGAGTGGCTGTTTTGACCAACCAAAGACAAACTATAGAAGATGTAGGAAAAAATATCATTGGTGTGTAGAAATGGAACAAAAAAGCTCCCTTGCTTGGGCCGATTCCAGAATCAGAGGTTTATGGGTGCTGAGCCAGGCCAGGAAAGATCAAATTTGAGTGTTTTGTACTTTTTAACGCAATTCAGTTCCCACACTTATGAAAGACAAGCATAACACTTATTGGGAAAGTCTGTGACCAAACTATCAAATCTGACAAAAGCTTATTTAAATCTTGAGCCGTACCCAAAGCAGGAATAGATTGAATTTATTAACAAAATATATTATAACCCTACTAATATCTTGGTTACTTGGTAACTTATTTCGATCCAGCAGCAAATCCATCCATCCATCCATCCATCCATCCTTCGAACCGCTTATCCTCACCATGGTCGCGGACATGTGGAAGCCTCTCCCACCTGTCAATGAGTGGGAGGCGGAGCACACCCTGAACTGGTCGAAAGCCAATCACAGGGCACACAGACTAACTACAGCAGCACACTTAAAATTAAATTTAATTATGCAATTTATTTTCTACCGTGGAACAGCCATCTTTAGAGAGGATATAAAAATATCACAAATTGACCTTTTGGGCGGACTTTTACATTAATTGCAATCCAAAACAAATAAAACACAGTAACAGATATTGATGTTTGTGAATACTTTGATACTATCGACAAGGGTCGCGGGGGCACTGAAGCTCACCCAGCCGGCTTCGGGCAGTAGGCGGGGTACACCCTGAACTGGTTGCCAGAAAATTGCAGTGCACACAGAGACGAATAATCATCCACAAGCACACCTAGGAATAATTCAGAGCGGCCATTTAACCTGCCATGCATGTCTTTGGAATGTGGGGAGGAGACCGGAGTACCCGGAGAAGACCCACGCAGGCACGGGGAGAATATGCAATTTCCACCCAGGAAGGCCAGAGCCTGGACTCGATCTTGCATCCGCAGCACTGGGTCGTGCTAACCAGTTATCCACCGTGCCGCCCACTTGGATACTAGTTAAAAAAAAATAAAAATAAAAAATCCTCTCGTCTGCTCCCTGTGTCTTAATACACACAAACACACATGACTAAAATCCAACCAAAACAAAGATCATGAGACATCCAAATAGACATGAAAAAATGGCAACTGTTGAACTGTTGCAGCTGTTTGTTTGTTTTTTTTGTTTTTTTTTAAATTATGTAAATATTATTCATCGTCTTGCCACCTTTATCTGCCTGGAGCAGGGCAGGGCCCTGTTTGTGTTTGTTCTAAGTGAAATAAATTTAAGGTCAAATATGATTAACACTTACTCTTGACAACTCTGCACTGAGCAGCATAAGGGCTGAACCTACTTATTTTACAATGCATAACAAATAATTATGGTGTGTGTGTATAAATATATATATGTAGGATTACAGTACCTTTGTGAAAGAAATAATTAAAAAAACAATTCACAAAACAAAATCTATCATTCTCTTTGTGTTTTTCTCTTTCTTTCCTCTAGCCCATGAAAAATCTTAATGCTGAAGACAGAGCACCATTGTGCCCTCAGTTAGGCCCATACTTTGCTGATGGCCAACGGCGAGTGGACTATGTGCTTGCTTACCACATCCATAAGCCTGGCAATATTCGTCGAAAATCCCCCAAGTTTGGAGACGACAACTTCATTCGCCGGCTTCGACGTAGTTTGAGCATGAGAAGCAGCCGTGCACCATTACAGCCCAAAGAAGACCCTGAAATTCATGAAGATGACAAGCGACTCAGGCGCGAAGAGTTTGAAGAAAACCTCATAGAGACTGGATTGGAATTGGAAAAGTCCGATGAGGTAAGACAAACTTTTTTGAGTCGGGTGCAGTTTGCATGCTAAATAAACTAATGTTAGATTCATAGATGTTTCATTGAATAATTACAAAGAATCAAATGAGCTTCACTATCAATCAAAGGAGACATATTGTGGAAAATTGCCGGTAGTAATACTGTACTCTATGTATCTACTATCTACCGTATGTACTGTATATTAAGCAAGGCTTGAAATAACTTTTTCCTTTGAGGAGCAGTCAATAAGTTCTAATTAAAAAAAACAAAAACAAACAAACAGCATTTTACACATCCTTTTGCATTGATATTTTGCTTAATTTTTCACTGAACCCATTTATTGTTTCTGGAGAGGCTGGTTGAATAAAAGGCTACAGTGACCCATGTTCATTTTGTATGTTTTATTAGAAACTTAATAACTTTGAGCAAGACATGTTCAATAATTCGTTATCGTTTGAGGTATTTTGATGAGTCCATGTGTTTAATAGCAATAAAAATTCCAATAATAATCCTCAATTTGCAAATTGCTTTACTTCTTGTTGCTGCAATTTTAAACTTTTTCAGATGTCTTAATATAATGTCATTATATTGGCTGATTGGCTGCTTGCTTATACTTGTGGACGAAGAGCGCAGATTGTGAAGTCAAATTATTTTAACTTGTGGATGCAGCAGTTCAGTTCTGTATAAACTGCATAAACAGCCAAACAACTCCACTTACCAAACAAGTCAGTGCTACTTTATCAAGCTAACACTGTTAGCCAATGAGAAACTGTTTATTCAACAAAACTAAATGCGGCTCTGGTGATTTTGTACAAAGTCACTCCGGCTTATTTAAACTACAGGGTGCCCCCTCCAATATGGATTTAAGTACCAAAAATAAAGAAATAGACACACCATTTAATATTGACTCTAATATGTCATAAATGAATTACAATTGTAATTAATTCACACTAAAAGAAAAGATAATATCAACAGAAGACAATAAAATATGTATCTGCTGTGCAACTGTCAATGGTTTATGCATGTACAGTATCTCTTTGAAACTCTAAACAGTGCAAGGTCCCTGGAATTGGCTTTTTGAAGATCCATGCCCCATGGAATGTCCTGTGTCGGGAGGCTGAGTTCATGAAGCTCAAGATGCCAACAAAAAAGGTACACACTAAGAAGTCCAGATTCAGGGATTAATTAATCAAATGTGTATTTACACTTTAGAGAAAAGCCATCACTTTGTCTATTCCTCAGGACTAAAGGTGATGATTAATATGGATATTCATCTCAGTGAGTACAGGGAGTCCTTGGTTTACATGCCGGCTAACTGCATATGAGATTCAGAATGGGAGTAATTAACCAGTTTGTGCAATGGAATAGGGATACATCGTCACATACATTGTTCATGACAGTCACTGATAGCTGGTAGAGAGTGGTACATACGCCTTTGGTGCAAACAGCGTGGGTACAGTTCCCACTCACTGACTGTGTTCGTGGTCGTCTGTCTCTGTATGTTCTCTATGACGGACTGGCGCGGACAGTTCAGGATGTAGTATACCTTTTTTCCAAAGTCAGCTGGGATAGCACCCTGCGACCCTCAACAGGATAAGTGGAATTGAAAATGGATGGATGGATGGCCGAGAATAGTTTTCATTCAAACAGTATTTTGACTGTAATTCTGACTTCACCACTAGACTGCGCAGGATCGGGGGCACAAACTAGTGCAAATTGTAGGCCAGTCCAAGCCCAGGTAAATGCAGAGTGTTGCGTCAGGAAGGGCATCCGGCTTAAAACCTTGCCAAATGATTATGAGCGCTCATCGCAAGAATTCCATACAAGATCTGTTGCGGCCCAGGTTAACAACCACAGTATGGTTTCATGTTTCATGAAAATCGTCCTAGCATTCGATTTTCATGCTATTTACTCTAATTACTGCATTATAGCAAGTTAGTGCTGGACTACAGTGCATTTTAAATTATCTTTGGGTTCTGCCGCCATACGAATGGAACTCCAACGTAAACTGAGGATTCCCTGTATTATATGCACAATTTTTGTTTTTGTCAAACCGTATAAAGTTATATGCTTATGTAACATTACAAATTCAAAGGTGATGCATTTCATACATGATCAACACGAATGAATTGTCAGATCAAAGAAAATGTAAACCACTGACAGGCAATGTTCAGTTCAAATGAACACTATTTTGTTCCTCTTCCTCCCTTACAGGTTTTTGAAGTTAATCAAGGAAATAATATTGTTGAAAAGATCCGACTGTTCATTCACAAAGTCACATCTCCTTTGCACCCAAAATTGGACACCAATAAGCCACAAAGTGTGAAACCACTCTCTCACCCGTTTTCCAGAGAAAAGGAACACCTGTGAGTAAAATCTTATTGGGTTGAACGTTTTTGTTTCACCACTAATACACCTTGTTGGCATGAATATTTTTTGTTTGTTCAATAATGGTAGCAGTGTGATATTTAAGATGAGATTTAAGCATGATCATTCTGCGCTATGCAATGTATGTTTTTTTTTTTTTTTTTTTTTTTTTTTTTTTAATACAAAATGACACTGACACCCAGCATAGTCACCTGAAATGAGACCGTATATTGCACCCATATTATTGTATTTTTACTTGCTTTATTGTATATTGAGTAGTACGAACTGTTGATAGTTATTCATAATAACATGTAATTGAAATTATAGCTTAAATAAGCATCCAAAATGGGATCTGTTTTGGCTGTCGTCTCTAGATTTGATCTATCTGACAGAGGTAACTTCTTTGACAGCAAGACAAGGAGCTCAATTGTAAGTATAAATATAAATAATGAATTCATGCAGTATGAAAAGGTGTGGCTTAAACACAAACAACTCATATATATATATATATATATATATATATATTTAATTATTATTATTATTATTATTATACTAGATAAATCAATAAATAACTTTGATGTTTTCTGTGTTGCCAGGTGTATGAAGTGCTCAAAAGGACAAGATGTACAAGTGCCATGTACTCAATGGGTAAGAATTCTTCAAATCACTCTAATTTCTTTGTCAACTACAAATCCAAGTCCATTATATCCATGATATGTTTTTTTTGTTTTGTTTTTTTTGTTCCCCCCATTTATTGTTTGTAAGGGACAATGCACAAATTTGTAAGAAAATCCAAAATTTTGACCTAATTCAGCTGTATGAATCCAGGCAGCTTCTTGCACACTTTTTGTGGAGGTATATATCACTGCATCGCTGGCATGCATTTGTATATGAGTAATGTGTTATTTTGTATTCAAGCAATGTAAACATCTGCTGCTGGTCTTATTTGTTCATGAGACGGTCCAAAACAAGTGGGATGGAAATATCTTCCTGAATCACGTCATATTCATCCATGCATCTCATCTGCGGTTGGCTGGCAACCAGTCGAGGGTGTACCCCGCCTACTGCCCAAAGCCAGCTGAGATAGGCTCCAGCACCCCCCTCGACCCTTGTGAGGAATAAGCGGTCAAGAAAATGGATGGATGGATGAATGGACTCATTCCTCATTAGGGTTGCAAATGAGCTGGAGCCTCTCACAGCTGACTTTGGGCAAGAGGCGGGCTACACACTGCACTGGTCGCCAGCCATTTTATTGCAGGGCATATATAGACTAACCATTCACGCATATAGTTACTTACACCTCTGGACAATTTCGAGTAACCTAACAGCCAATGTCATGTAAGCATGAAGGAAAACATTCATAAACCACACAGGACCCAGGACTTGAACCCTACCCAACCATAATTACTGCACACAGTATATTCAATTTCCAGAAGGAAGTAGGATTTACTGTAGATAGATCAGTGATACCTTTTCATATGTCTTGGTCTGAAATCAAAAGTACTCACACACTCCAATAGAATAAAAAGAGAGGAAAAAAAACGTGATTCTTATGCCTCTGATTGTGCCTTTACTATTTCCCGAATAGCTCACCCTCAGGATGAGAGTTACCCATATGGTGGTGTGTTTACCAAATATAACATAGAACGGAAACGCATGCAGGCAGAGAAACCAGAGAGGTATTCTTGCACGCAGATTGTCTGAAAACGTGAAGAAAGGTAACACTGAGATTAGGGAAAGTCTTAAGTAGCTGGTGGAGATTGCTAGGGAAGGAGGAGGAGTTCCGATTCAGTCACCAGGGTAACAGAGTTGTGAATGAAACATTAGCAAATTAAAATTTTGTATGCTAAACCCTGCCTTTCTACTGCTCACCATACACTGGAAGCAAAAACGGCTTGTCCGATTCTCTATGATACCATTCATGTTGAGGTACAACTAAATCTAAATTTCTGATTGAACAGTATTTCTTTTTAACAAGTCATGTATGTTGTAATGTTTCCCGGCTGTATATCATAAATATAATTTTTTTTGTGTATATGTCATTGAGAAAATGTAGGCCTCCAGGTAATCCATGTTTTGCTATTTGTATAAAAAAAAATTGAGAAATGTAATTACTATTTAGCAAATTTCGAGAATGAGTCGAGAAATCTTACAAAACAACTAAGAAAAAATGTGTGAGAGCTTTGAACCTCCTTGGAGAAATTCCCCTCAGGAACATAAAACAAACGTCAGTGTTTCTGTTTACATAACAAGCACAGGGCAACTGAAGACTTTAACTTGATCTGAAAGTGAATGTCCTTATAATGTGAATGTGCTTGTGAATATTTGCTTGTCTAAAAGTGCCCTGCAATTGGTTGCAACTCAGTGTAGGGTGTGTACCACCCAAAGTCGGATGGGACAGACCCCAGCATGCCCATCACCCAAATAAGGATAAGTTGTACTTAAAATGGATTGATGCATGCACATTTGTTTGTGGTCTTCTCTGTGTGTGTGTGTGTGTGTGTGTGTGTGTGTGTGTGTTTGTGTGTGTGTGTGTGTCATGAGAAAACATAAAGCTATTATTATCACTATCAACAGATATCTTTTTTTCAACACCAGCTTAAACGATGCCCTGTGATTGGCTAGCAACCAGCTCAGTGTGAACCCTGCAACGTTGCCCAATGCTAGCTTAGAGACTCTAGCTCACGCATGACCCTAATGAGGACAAGCAGTGTGGATAGCTTAAATGAATAACAAATGCCTTCTAGCTGTGGTGTGCTGGTGTCAAATTGTTTTGCACATGGGTCCAAAACTCAAAGCACTCCTTGGCTGAACAGGATAAACATTTATTGAAGAGATTTGTATTTTATTTTGGGTTTTTTTTAAAGAAAGCTTTTGATTTAATTATTAATTACATTTAAAAAGAATTTATTTGCAAAAGTATTTTACATGTTCATTTTATTTACCTTTTTAAGTAATTTATTGATTTACATTAATTAGAGTAAATTATAAGTAATATAATTTAACATTTTAAAATGTCAATAACTGCTACATTAATATAGATAGATAGATAGATAGATATTGGCTGTCAAATGTGATGAGGATACACACATGCATTTTTTTTTTCTTTAAATCTGCTCTCTGTAACAATTTGGCCAAAAAATATCTTTACACAAGACTGGATTCGGGTTCGAATTTCCCGCCCTTCTGTCTGCGGATGGACATCAAGTACCCGTTGTGTATATGAAGAAGGCTGTTGCAGTTTAATTTTTCGTCAACATGTGGCAGTATCATTTCGAAATTGAATTCAGTAGCTTTTAATTCAGTTTTTAATACTTTCATTTAGACTGCTACGTTTTGGTTTACAAATAAATGACAGAGATATGTGAATAAATGGTAGAATGCAGATGTTCATTTACCGGTAATTAATATTTACCTGATTAACTGTTGCATGTCAAGTATGAAATTTTACATATCACTGTATGCCTGTATTACTTAGCACCTCCAATTTCAATTCCAATTCACAGGAGATGTATTTAACTTAGCATGTTTTTATTAGTGTAGCGATAATTGGGTCGTCGTTAGCGACAAATCAATAATTTGGATGGTATTGAAGGGGAGTTGTAATTCCCTCAGCAACCCCTAGGGGTACCACATTGCCTTTGCTTGGTTTTAAGAGCAACATGAAGGATAAAAATCTGATATCAAGTGTGCATAATCTGAAGTCGCTACTATGTTTAATTATGGAGTTATGGAGTTACAGATGATTTAAACAGGTTGGAATTTCTAGAACACACATTTATTTAGTAAATGTCACACATACAGCATCAATCAGCCTAACCTTACTATCAAACTGAAATATAATGTAAATGGGATATTCTCTTGAATATCTCTAACCTTGTCAATAAAAAAAAAAAAAAAAAAGTTTAAAAAGTCATTACTACCTTTTCCGAACACGGGAGCAGTAGGAGCACCGCAGGACACAAGTGAGTTAATTGTGACAAATAGCACCTTTGGATTTACCTTGTTTGATGTTATCAAATGATAAGAATATTTATATTGTGCCTCTTTTGTCAGATTATTTATGGAGGAAATAAGGACCCTAAGATACAGTATGTGAGCCTCTAATTTGGTGGATTTCCACAAGCCTTCAGTTTTCCGCCACAATCTTCTTAAGTCCAAGATATTACTATTTATCCAAGGGCATGGTTTCTCACGAGTAACATTATTAGATTTGAATGGAGCAACTCCGTCCAAGATTGTAGTGCACTGAGAGTTAAAGATAAATTCCACTGCTGGGCTGGATGTGTCGTCATCCATGTGAAGGTAAAACCACCTGGGAGGCCACCTGGGACTCGTGAAAGCAACAGGTAGTCCAGGGAGGTGGGTGAGCACATAAATGCTGGAGGAAATCATTGTTTGTAGCTATCCCAGTTATTGAAGCGACATTCCAAGAGAAACTACATTAGTAGTTGAAGAGTCGAGTCAGGCCAAGCGGATAATCTTGCAGCTGAGGATGTGCTGCTCAAAAATAAATAACACAACATTTGCTACTTAGTTTTGTTGTTTTCATTCCCAATTACAAACATGGTAAATGATGCTGTTACATATTGCACAGCATTGGCTTAATTACAGCATACATGTACCTGTACACCAGAAACCTATCTGTTTGCCCCATTTCCCCAGGTTTGTTTAAAAAAAAAAAAAAAAATACCCAGTGCATTTAAATTGCCGTCAATTATACAGGTATTATTCCTATTTAAGGGCTCACCTGATCCCACGCGAATAGACATAGACGACTATCTGAATATAATTAAAACCAGAGAATAAGTGAACTCTGCTTCCTGCAAGCCTGGATCACTGCAGGATTTTTAAAAACAGTACTGTAATCCTGTTTATTTTTGCTTATGTTCTAAAAACTAAAATTTTATATTACAGCGAATACAGGAAGACACACCAAAAAAAATAAAAATCACTTTTTGTATATATTTTATGAGTATTATGTCTGTTATGTTTTGGATTATGATATCAATTCTCACAGGGATCACCAGTCTGCTTGCCAACGGTGTTTATACAGCCGCTTATCCTCCTCATGATGTGAGTATCTGAGAGCAGGTAACATTTTCAGTATGTGGGGATGGCCCCAGAGGCTGCAGAATTCTGGTACCGTTTTATAGAATGTGTGGCCTCAAACAAATAATTATCATGCAACTTCTAAATTCTGTGCTGGTGTGTTGAAGATATTGAATTTAATGGTGTTTGAATGTTACAGGGGGAGATAGAGGGAGTCAATGCCCAGTCCAATGACAGAAAGGTAACCAACAGACACAAGCATTTTTGAGACACTAAACGTGAACGAAAACTCACCAAACTTTACACACACATCAGGCCTGGCGAAAAATTTTATATTGTAAAGTCGACATACATGATAACAGAAAAATGGCTCCGTAGCGCCCCCTACATAGGTTTAACGGATCCCTGTGGCACCTGTAGCACATCCAGATGAACAAAAAAGTATTTGATAGGTGTACCCTAAAATAGGCACGAGTCCAAACATGTGCATGTTAGATTCAGGGAAGACTGTAGATTATCATTGGGTGCACATGTGAGTGTAATGTTTGGAATGAGGATAACTGAGAAATTCATCACATTATCATATTTTTAAATCTTGAGTTGAGACAACTTAAAATATATATACCGGTAGTGTGTTTCAACATTTAAAATTGGTTTACATTAAGTAAAATTTTTCATGTTGAACTGACGTGATTGTTTTAAGAAATAAAGCAAACTTTTTTATTTATTTTTTTTTATTTTATGAATTCTGTTTTTTTGTTTTGATCCACTGTTTCATTTATTCACTGTGTGCGGTGCATCTGTGGTGGGGCACAAATCCTGACGGATCCTGATTTTCATGCCAGCACATGGCTCTCCGTGTTAGTCAATTTGACGACCTGCCCAAGGTCAACGTCAAATGCCTGCTCATTATCACCAATGTTCAGAAAATATTCTATAATTGTTGACAGTAGCTCAATCGTCAAGTTAGCATAATGTGTAATTCATATGGTTATTTCCATATACCGGTAATTGGAATGTTTACTGACTATCTCTCTTCACAGACACTATATGAAGAATGGGCCAGCTACAGTGTCTTCTACAAGTATCAGCCCATTGGACTAATTAGGTGAGATTCATTGTACTGCTCCTAATATAAGGCGGGAAAATTAACGGGGTCCATTTCACAAAGCAGGTTTAGTGAGAACCCTAAGTCTCTTAACCCTGAAATGCGAGAAACTACGTTTTCCATTTCAGAAAGGGAGGTAACTGAAACCAGAGAAAAGGGGGTAACTCTAGCCTGTTTCATAAAAGAGGTAACTTAAAGTCTCAGTCATTTACTGGAGTAACAGAGTCTATGAGAATCTATGAACCTAACCTAGTTGGTAGCAGGTTTACCACAATGAACCTCAAGGTTCTCTCTGTCTCCGCCTCCTTTCAGCCACACATTTCCTCACTCATTCAGTCAGATGGCGAGTTTTGGCGTAACATAGATCTGTTATTTAAAAAAAAAAAAAAAAATCAATCATTAGGCTTCTCCATCTTTCTCGCAACTGTTAGCTACTATACTACCATATTCTTTGCGCAAATCTATTGCCATGTGTGGTAAATCAGGCGCAAATTCGCTCCCAGCTGTCAGAATTTGTGGGCGTGTTTGTATATGATTAGAGCAATATCCTTCGTGAAGAGGTGGTTAACTGGGCGCAGACTGCGGGTGCAGATGTGGAGCAATATTTTGCGCTCTTAGCAGACGCAGCGCATTCTGAGTGAATCTACCCCACTGTCTTCTTACAGATTGTAGCGTTCAGGTAGGAAACTGTCCATCCATAATTTGATTATATTTCGATTCAGAGAACTAAAATTCTGTTTGATTGCTTAGAATGCATCTATTTATTTTATTCTTGCTTACTTCTTTTAAAGCAGTGTTAAATGTACATCAAATGTATGCCCACTATCTTGTCAAAACAACATGAAATTGATAAATCCATTATAATGTTACATTTGCCAACAAATGTTTTTCAGCATTTCAAATAGCTGAATATATAACTATTTAAATTGGGCTCTATCATAGCCACAGAAAGATCAAACTCGAAACAAATGTTGACATATTTTGTCATTTTAGTTGGTTTGGAGTTTTGGAATTACATGATTCTCTCGCGAGAGTATCTATGAGAAGCTGTGTACTAACTCCAGTTGATTACATGACAGGACATAGTCTTTATTTTCTTAGTGTTAATAAAAATGAGAGTAAATCACTTCTGTGACCTATGCTGGCATAGCACTCGCTTATGATCGCTATTTTTTTTCAATCTGCCAGCATTATGTTAATAATATTATATATATATATATATATATATATATATATATATATATATTAAAATGTAACATTGATCTATTGAGAGTTGTTTACATTTTCATTGTGATACGTACATCTAAGAGACGAAAATGATTACATTTTCATTATTATTTTTTGTTTGTTTGTTTTTTTCCCCCACAGGAAATATTTTGGGGAGAAGGTTGGACTCTACTTTGCCTGGCTGGGAGTCTACACACAGATGTTAATCCCTGCTGCCATCGTTGGAGTAATTGTATTCCTTTATGGCTGTGCCACTGTTGATGATAATATACCAAGGTATACTGGAAATTTTTGATTTATAAGACATTTGATGAACAAGCAGAAACTTGTTACTTTAATGCAGGAATCCAGTCATCATAAAAGAGAATGTATCTATTTGTTTTTAAATTTCTGATGAAATTGTACATTCCTAAATTCCTAATGAAACAATATATGATCAATATATGATTTGTTGAATTTCTTAAAAAAACAAAACAAACCAAAACAAAAACACCAAATTATTTAATGTAGAACAAAACTCAAATGCTTCACATGCATAATCTTTTTTTTCCCCTTCATTAATTGTTCTAATTCTGTCTCCCTATAGTATGGAGATTTGTGATCCAAGGAACAACATCACAATGTGCCCACTTTGTGATCACGCTTGTAGCTACTGGAAACTTGTGACAGCATGCGGTACTGCACGAGCCAGCCACCTCTTCGATAACCCGGCAACTGTCTTTTTCTCCATCTTCATGGCCCTGTGGGGTAAATACAATTTCTTTTCCTCTATAAATAATACTCAATTTTACTGTAAATCTCCTTCATATAATATATCCATCCATCCATTTTCATAACCGCTTACTCCTCACAAGGGTCACGGGGGTGCTGGAGCCTATCCCAGCCGGCTTCGGGCAGTAGGCGTGGTACACCCTGAACTGATTGCCAGCCAATCGCAGGGCACACAGAGACGAACAACCACTCACACTTCATATAATAATAAAATAATGAATGTAAATAAAACGTTTAAAAAGAATAATTTATATCCATCCATCCATCCAAGATTAAAGCCAGTCAATTAAGTCACAACTGGGGGTTCAGTATCTTGCGCAAGGATACTTTGATGTCATCACAATGGCATGGGATTGAACCCATAACCTCTGGGTTGGGAGATAACTACTCTACCACTGAGCCATGCCTTACTTGTGTTGTATATAGCAATGATGTCATCAGCGACTAGTCAACGATGGCATGAGTTTCAACACATTAGTGTCAACACAAAAAATCTGAATATTCATTATGAGTTTTATATTTAACTGTGTATGCTTGGTTGTATAGCTGTTCTCTTTATGGAGCACTGGAAGAGACGACAGATGCGACTTAACTATGTCTGGAACCTGACCGGCGTTGGAGAGGAAGAGGAGGTGAGCTGAATTACAAAACGTATTTCAAGATGTTTTCCACAGAGTTTTACAATTCTCTGTTTGCGTTTATATTATTTTGGCACAAATCTTGTATCATTTTCCAATGTCACATAAAACACATAATTCTATCAAATATGATAATATAATAACGCAATTCTAACAATGAGGAAATGTAGTCTTGACACGCCTTGACACCTTGATAAGAAGAGATGTGAAGTGGTTTTACATGTTGATTATGAGACACCTCAAGTGCCTCATACATGGTTGACAACATCCAACATGGTCAAATAATATGAGATGATAAAATACTGTATAAGGAAGAAAGAATTATGTGTATTTCAAACAGACTGAAGGGTACACTTTATATTTATAGCACTTGTACAAAAGCACTAAAGCTGTGTATTACAGCTACCTGATTTAGTTTTTTAAGATTATGTAATATTTACTGTTGCTATTTGCACAAATGTAGTGTACAAATTAAACAGTCGGTAATTTTATGGAAAATAACAAAGAAAATCTGTTTTCAGAAAAAAAGTTACAAAATCTCACAAAATACTGATGACTGATATTTCTGCCACTATTATTAAAAAAGCTGCCTATCTGTAATGTATGAATTATTGTATATCATATAAACAATGGCTGACATGTCCCTTTTTTGTTTATGGTGTACTTTGCAGGAGGAACATAAGGTTTGACTTGCTTTACTTTTACCTCTATTAACACTTTAGTAAGTCTTCAGTACAAGTTTTACCGACATTATCTGCTTCCTCTCTGTCAATGCTTTCTTTATCTTCCTGTGACTCTCCCGTTGGGGCATTATTTTCAATTTTTGGATTTCTTGGCCAGCTGTACTTTTTCGCTAAGCATTTATTCTTTCTGCATTCCATTTGTTACTGCAGGCTGCTATATGGGTGAATGGCTGCATATGAACATTAATGCGAGCATGGAACATGAATTAAATATTATTTTGCACTCATCAAATACATTTCAGAAAAAAATGTTATTAGCCCTGTAAAGTATAGCAATGTTGGTGGTTCTGTAGCGGTAGGAAAACATTGTTGAGTAATGTGAAAATTGAACCATCAATTGTTTGAGGATCTTACCTGACTAATTCCCGTCAACCACATCCACAACTAACACTGATTTAGCTACTTAAAAGTTAACATGACGTCATGACAGTTTTGGGTATGTAAGATATGTGTGGCCTAATAGGTATTTATGAGTTTATAATAGTATTTCAGGGAGTGGTTGCTCAACTGTGCATCACCCAAACAAAGATGAGCAGTTTAGGGTAAAAAAAAAAAAAAATGATGTGCTCATGTGCAGGCTGTAGTGAACCAAGGTCAAATTGCTTTCACATCACATGAGAACCGCACTAGAGTGCGATTGAAACCCCACTGAGACCACCACGTGTAAGGCAATCTCTGTGCGGTTGTTGTTTTTTCGGAGCCAGAATTTCTGAGCCCTGTGGTCACATCTGTCCAACTGAACTCCACCAACGGGGGACACAAACTAGAGTACAGTCAAACTGTGCTAGTGTGAAAGTATCCTCAGTGTGGATGTGTCTGATGCAAGACTGTGTACTACACCAATCTTGCAGTTGAAACTCACTGTCAAGGGAATACTTCTAACCCAAAGATGTTGTGACCCATGTATTTCTGTTTTTTCTCTCCTTATTATTTGTTTGGTGTATTTCATATATGTGTACATATTTACAAACTCCTTAACTCACAGCCCCCTTAGGTTTTTTATCAAAGATGATATTACCGATAACGAATTATGTCTTTTTCAGGACCACAACCGAGCCGAGTATGAGCTCCGTGTCATGCAAAAAGCAATGAGACAAGAAAATTCAGTCTCTAAGGTAAAATACATGTAAATGTACAGTAGGTTTCCATTCATCTATAACAGATTAAATGCTATTATGTCAAAGAAGCCCTGAAAATATGATGCTTATCCTATTTGGGGTCATAGGCTGGGGCCGATCTCAGATAACTTTGGGTGACAGGCATGGCGCATCCTGCACTGGTCACCCGTAGGACACGTAGACAATCAACCATTCACTCTTACTCTCACCTCTAGAGGCAATAAAGAGTTATGAGCAGAGATTCACACCCAAAACCTTTTCATTGTGTGGAAGACTCTACAACCAAAACCCATAAAAGCTAAATGCACGGGTGGACAAAATTGTACCCCTCTGTTACTGAAAGAAAAGTCCAAAGTGGTCAGGAAAATAACAACGCTGACAAATTTAATAATTTTTTAAAAAACAATTTGAATGTAAATGTAAAAAATGCAAATCAGTCATTGCTTTTCAATTGTGGTTCAACATAATTATTAATTATGAAATAAAGAAACAGGCCTGGACAAAAATGTTCGTACCCCTCGAAAAGATAATCAAAATAAATAATCTTCAAATAAAAAATAATTTGTGCACCAAGCTGTGCCCTCCAATCAGCATCATAGGTATCTTCAAATTTAGAATGTTTAAAAAAAAAAAAAAAAAAAAAAAAAAAAAAAAAAAAGTTTGACCGTATCCACTTGCTGTCAGTCATTTTGTAAATAACATCATTGTTAAATGTCTGTAAGAAGCAAAGGAAGCAAAGAGATGTGAGTGAATTGGAAGGGGAACCTGTTACGTGAATAGCAGAATTTGGATCCAAGTGCCAGCAGGACACAGAAGTGAAAAAGTAAAAGTCTTTATAGACAAAAAATACAAAGTAACAACAGAGAGCAGCACATGGAAGAAAACTAGATAGACATTCTGATGTATCATTCAGTAACTCCAGCTAAAACCACATTTTCAAAAGATTGGAGCGCAGGTCTTATCTCCTGTCACTATACGGTTGAGGAAGGTTTTGTCACTTTTGTGACACTTAATTACTCCAAACAAGCTTCAAAACAGGCTTGCATGTGGGTGTCCGGAAGTTGTCTTGGACCCCCGTGACACAAACCAAAGTCAAGTTTCCTCACAATACAATATTTGCAGCACTTCCATGGCTTGTTCCAAAAGTTCAGGAATATCATCAATTGCGATTTTACAATCTTCTCTGACTAGTTACTCACCCCTAGCACTGTCTCCAGGATTAACCACGCAAAATGGCCCTTTACTTCTTTGTCTGTTGTTTACACTTGGATCTTTTTCTTCATCTTTGCTGCTCACTTTTTTGACAGGGCCGTAGCCTATTGCACCATTCCCATCAACTTTCTCCAATATTTTCAAAATGTGTATTATTATTCAATCAGCTCTTTGCTCCTGATGGACACCTTAATGATGATATTTCCAAAACGGCTTACAGGACGTGGCTATTAAAAAATATGAACTACAGTATACAATAAGTCGGGTAAATTGAAAGGGGCTCATTGTTTTTTTGATTGTGCCTCATATATACATTAGTGAATTATAAATTATAATTATAAATTGTAACTAGTATATGTATAAAAGCCAAATGTTGGGAAAAATGAGCATTTTTCTCTTTGCTTATAAAGAAAAGAGTGCCTGAGTCTCTTGACCCCATTCTCTGTTGGCTTGATGATGACATAGTAGCTTGAGGCTGAATGAGCTATGCTCCACTGGAGACGCACAGCCATTCTGTTGACTGTACAATATATGTTTGGGGTATGTGTACCATATTTTTATATAATGACCAGGCTGTGGCTATAAAACAGTGTACAGTATATATTTTCAACTACTGTATTCGGTAATCCAGTTAGCTCCAGATGCAGTGTTTTTATGTTTGTGTATTTTAACTCAGTGTATGTTTTTATGTTAGGATGAGAAAGTGAAGCTGACATGTACAGACAGACTGCCAGCTTACTTGAATACTGTGGCCATGATGGCTTTCATGGTGAGTAACGCGTCACTTTCAATTTGATCCTTTAACAGCATTTTTAAAGAAATGTTTTCACAATATCCTTTGTGCTCATTATGCTTTATTCAGTGTGCATAATTTAAGTCAAATTAAATGTTGACGCATCCCATACCATGAAGCTCCTAAATAAAAAAATAATCGACCTTCCAATGTACAGCCATCGTACGATCCATGCCATTGCAGCGAATGTTGCTCTGCTTTAATAAGGTTGATTCAATATTTGCGAGTGCAAAGGCTAATTCCGGCATTAACCTCGGCTACAAAGTCAAATTAAAGGAGCGTCATTGCAGTACAGTATGACCCCTGTGGACGTGAAATAAAACATGTTCTAATTCAAAAGTGTGATTCTTACTACATGCAAAGTAATTCATGTCGATCATGCAATGATTATGAACCCACAGCCATTAAAGATTGCATACATTAAAATATGTCATAGAGTTCTACGTATTGCATAGACATGAAGTTGCATTATTTTATCGTTCGGTTAAATTGGGGAAAACATGAGTTGAGCATCTTGCACTTGTGATCACCTTTTGCAGTTGCCAGTTCACAAACACTGAGATGACTGTAGTAGTAGAAATGTTATTTGTCAATTTGGTTCATGCCTACATTAAAATTGTGAGTCAGAAACGACTTCCCGGCCGAAGAGAGGGTTGTCTTTTGGGTCCGGTGTCATTCCCACACAGGAATCATGAGGAATCCAATATGCGCTACACAATTGTAAAAGCGCAATGTATATATTAGTCGTTTTATGCAGAGTAACTCAACAGTATCCTGTGGCCTATTTAAAAAATGGTTAAAGATGCTGTGAAGTGACAAAAATGTGTCTTGAAATATTGACACACCGCACAGAAGAGGTCGAATTTGTCAAATTTGAATGGAAAAAGAAAGTGGAAAAAAAAATGGCCAACTATATGAAATAAGGCTTGCTGCTACTGTTACTGTGGCTTTCTCAGGGCATCTAGTGAAAACGGGGATCTTATTAAGACTAACTGAATTCATGAAGTGGGAAACTTTTAAAATTGTGAAACAAGTTAATAAATCTCTTTGAAGATGTGAAAGTTTTAAAACTTAAAAAAAAAAAACACAACAACAATCAGAATTTTCCATAAAAGCAGTGATGCAGTAGATTAATCCTTCACTGGGTTCTATTGTGAGTCGTCAAAATGTTCTCTTTCTTCTTTCTCACAGATAGCAGTGACTTTTGTCATTGCCTTTGGAGTTATCCTCTACCGGATTAGCATTAAGTCAGCATTACACATTAGCAGCTACCCTGCAGCGCGGTACAATGTCCGAGCCACCGTCAAAACAACAGCTGCCATCATCAACCTCATCGTTATCATCATCTTAGATGAAATCTATGGTGCTGTCGCACGCTGGCTCACTGTACTTGGTAAGAAACAAATTCACTCAAACAATAAATATTAGTGTTATCATGTAATGTTATCATGTCTGGAATTGATAATTCCCCAAAAAAGAGACACATTTGATTCATTTTAATTTTTTAATTTTGTGTTTTTCTTCTTCAACTTTTTGCAGAGGTTCCAAAAACAGACAAAAGCTTTGAAGAGCGGCTTATCGTCAAGACGTTTATTCTGAAGTTTGCCAATGCTTTCACGCCT